>NW_026652290.1:26167438-26247371 GCF_009828535.3 Hylobates moloch
AAGGAAGGAAGGAAGGAAGGAAAGAAGGAAGGAAGGAAGGGAAGAAAAGAAAGAAAAGAAGGAAAGAAAGAAAAGAAAGAAAGAGAAAAGGAAGGAAGGAAGGAGAGGGAGGGAGGGAAGGGAAGGAAGGAAGGAAGAAAGAAAGAAAAGAAATTGCAAGAGAAATTTGAAAATACTTTTAGATAAATAAAAAACAAAATAACAAATAAAACATGGTATGCATCAAAAGCAATGCTCAGAGGGAAACTTTTGGCTATAAATGCCTACATTAAAAAATATATATCTCGAATAACCTACCTTTGTACCTTCAGAAACTTAAAAAAAGCAGAGTAAAACTATATGTAGTAGAAAGACAATACAAGTTAGACCAAAGATATAGAAAATGAGTAGAAAAACAATAGAAACAATCGATAAACACCAAAAGTGGGTTTTTAGAAAAGATACAACAAAACTGGCAAACATTTAGCTAGCCTAAGGAAAAAAAGAAAAGAGACTCAAATTGCTAAAATAAAAAGTGAAACTTGGGACATTACTACTGACTTTACAAAAATAAAAAAGATGTATAAGAGAAGGCTGAAAAATTGCATGCCAACAAAACAATGAATTGGATAAATTACTGGAAACACACCCTAACAAAACTAATGTAAGAAGAAATAGAAAAACTTAATGCATCTATAATTAATAAAAAATCTAAATCAATAATCAACTTCTTCTGATAAAATAAAAGCCAAGGACAAGATAGTGTCACTGGCAAATTCTACAAAACATTTAAAAATGAACACTAATACCTTGCAAATTCTTCCAAGAAACAAAGGAAGAGAAAATACTTTCAAATTCATTCTATAATGCCAGTATTACCTTGATACCAAAGTCTTACAAAGGTATCATAAAAAACTTTAGACAAATATACTTTATTAATATCAATGCAAAAATAATAAAACACTAGCAAAGTGAATCCAGCACCATGTTAAAATAAGTATGCACCAGCCGGGCGCGGTGGCTCACGCCTGTAATCCCAGCACTTTGGGAGGCCAAGGCGAGTGGATCACGAGGTCAGGGGTTCAAGACTAGCCTGATCAACATGGTGAAACCCCGTCTCTACTAAAAATACAAAAATTAGCCAGGCATGGTGGCAGGTGCCTGTAATTCCAGCTACTCAGGAGGCTGAGGCAGGAGAATTGCTTGAACCTGGGAGGCAGAGCTTGCAGTGAGCCAAGATCACACCACTGCACTCCAGCCTGGGGGACAGAGCGAGACTCTGTCTCAAAAATAAATAAATAAATAAATAAATAATAATAATAGTAATAATTATACACCATAGCCAAGTAGTATTTCTCTGAAGAATGCAAGATTGGTACAAAATGTAAGAATCAATCAATATAATACAATAGAGGAGAAAACACAAATGATCATCTTAATTGATTTAGAAAAAAACACTTAAAAAAATTAAAGTCCATTCATAATAAAATAATGTGTTAGGAATAGAAAGGAACTTCCTCAGCATGATAAAAAGTATTTATTAAAACAAACAAAAACCACAAGATAACACTATACCTAATGATAAAAGAATGAAAGTGTTCCCCCTATGATTAAGAACAATGCAAAGATGCCCACTTTTGCCACTTCAATTCATTACTGTATGATATGGTTTGGCTGTGTGTCCCTACCTAAATCTCATGTTGAAGTGTAATCCCCAGTGTTGGTGGAGGGGCTTGCTGGGAGGTGATTGGATGATGAGGGTGGTTTCTAATGGCTTGGCACCATTCCCCTAGTACTGTCTCGTGATAGAGTTCTCATGAAATCTGGTTGTTGAAAGGTGTGTAGCCCCTCCCTCTTCACTTTCTCCTTCTCCACCCATGGAAGACATGCCTCCTTCCTCTTCACCTTCTGCCACGATTTTAAGTTTCCTGAGGCCTCCCCAGCCATGCTTCCTGTATAGCCTGCAGATCTATGAATTAATTAAACCTGTTTTCTTTACAAACCACCCAGTCTCAGGTAGTTTTTTATAGCAATGCAAAATGGACTAATATGTTATACTAAAATTTCAAGCCAGAGAAGTCAGGCCAAAAAAAAAGTAGAGGAAAAAGAAACTATAACTAAATTGGAAAGAAGAAGGTAAAACTCTTATCTTTATTTGCAAATAGCATGATTCTATATGTACAAAATTCCAAAGAATACATACACAAATAGGCCAAAAAATTTAATTCAGAAAAATTGCAGAATATATGAAGAAGACAAATATCAGTTGTCTTTATGTATACCAGCAATGACAACTCCATTTATAATCATGTCAAAATAATATAATACTTTGGAACATACTTAATTAAGGAGGTGAAAAAAGAACTTACTGAAAACTACAAATCATTGCTGTAAAAAATTAAAGCCACCTAAGTAAGTGAAAATAATTCATGAATTGGAAGACTTAATATTATCAAGATGACACTACACCTCTAATTGATTTTTACCTTCAGTACAACCCCACTGCAATCCCTCTTACAATCCTATTGCAAAGCTGATTCCTATATTCATATGTAATTTCAAGAGATCCCAAATATTCAAAACATCCCTAATAAAAATCAAAGTTACAAAATACACACGTCCCAATATCAAGACTTACTATCTAGCTATAATAATCAAAACAATGTTGTACTGACACACAGTTAGTTATATACATCAATGGAATAGAATTGAGAGTGCAGATTTAAGCATATATATGGATAGTCAATAGATTTTTGAAAAGAACTTTCAAGACCATTAAATGAGAAAAGAATAGTCTCTTTGACAAATAATGCAATGGCAACTGGATAGCCACAGGCAAAAACAATGAGTTTGGATCTTTATCTGACACCATACACAAACATTAACTCTAAATGGATCAAAATCTAAGTATATGTGCTTAACCTATGAAACTATAAGAAAAGATAGGAGTAAATTTTTATAATCTTGGATTTGGCAAGGGGTTCATAGATAGCACAAGCCTCAAAAACATACATATTGGACTTCTTCAATATTCAGAACTTTTGTGCATCAAAGAACGCTTTCAATAGTGTAAAAAACCTGAAGAATGTGACAATTCTTCAATTTTCAAATCAACGTATCAGATAAGAGGATAGTATCTAGAATATATTTTTAATATCTCTTATACCTAAAAATAAAGACAAAATAATCCAAATAGAAAATTGGCAAAGAACTCCAAGGGACATTTATCCAAAGAAGATATACAAGGGGCAAACAAGCACATGAGGAGCTGCTCAATACAATAGTCAGTAGGGAAACACAAATCATACCCAAAAGGAGACACCACTTTACCCCCACTCAATGGTTATAATTTATAAAATAAAACAAAAATGGAAAATATTGAGTATTGGCATTGAACCCTCAGACATTGTTCATAGGAATTTCAAATGGTACAGTCGCTGTGAAATACAGTCTGGCAGTTCTTCAGAAAATTTATGACTATATGACACAGCAGTTCTACTTTTAGATAATATTGAAGAGATGAAATCCAGTGTTCAAACAAAAACTTGCATGCTCATGGGAGCACTATTCACAGTAGCACTATTCACAGTAGCCACTGAATGTCCACCAAATGATGAATGAATAAAATGTGGTGTATACATGCAATGGAATATTAAGCATCCATAAAAAGCGATAAAGTACTGATACATGTTCCAACATGGATGAACCTTGAATACATTATGGTAAGTTAAAGAGGCCAGACCTGAAAGGCTACACACTCTATCATTCCATGCGGAATGGAATTAACTGCTTAATGTGAACTGGGTTTCCTTTTGGGGTGATGAAAATATTTTGGAATGAAATAGTGGTGATGGTTGCACAACATTATGAATGTACTCAATGCCACAGAATTTTACTTAAAAATAGTTAAAATGGGAAAATGTATGTTATCTGTATTTACCACAGTCAAAGTGTTTGTTTTGCTTTTTGATCTGAGTCTCTGCCACAGCTGCAGAAGTGAGATGAGAAAGGGAATGTCAGCGTCTAGAAGTCATCACAGTAAGAAGCACACATTGTATCACCACTGTGACTCTAAGTGTTACCACCTTCACAAGACATTCTGTGGCAAATGTGGCTACCTTGACAAGCACAAGAGATAGAATAACTGCAGTGCTAAAGCAAAAAGACAAAATACCACAGGGATTTGTCAAATGAGGCACCTGAAAATTGTTTACTGGAGATTCAGGAACAGCATCTGTGAAGGAATACGTAAACCCAAGAGGCCAGCTGTTGCAGCATCCACTTCATCTTAAGAATTTCAATGATTAGTCGTGTAATAAATGTTTTTTTAAATGTTTTGAATGGCCCAAAAATAGCTTCTACAAAGGGAAATGCTTTTATTAATATCTCTTAAAGGTATTAACTGAATTTTTGGTTATTTCTAGTAAATGTATTTATTTAAGTTGAACAGATGTATCAAAATAGCATTTTGTTTTATGATGTTGCTATCTGCTGGCCAAGCCATTAAATATGACATAACAGTCCTATAAGAAATATGCAACAGATTAAAAACTTCATCTTACAAAAATTCGAGGAAGCTTACAAAATTTTCTCCCAGTCTCTTGTAGTAAGCAGTAACCTATGTGATGAGTATTTTCATGCTCTTAGCCTAAATTTAGCCATGGAAAAATGTAATTGAAAATATAAAGTCATCAGGCAATTTCACCCTCTCTTTTCATGATTCAGCTACTTCTTCCATTTGGGACTGTTACCTCTTGATAAATAGATTACATTTGGGCCAATGTGTTTAGGTCAAGAAATAGCCTCTTTGAACTTTCTGTCTCTGGTTTTAGGCTTTGAGAGTAATCCTACCTTTTCCCTTCCACATGACAACATCTTCTAGGTGTGTGATGGCCATTAACAAATCCTGCTTCAGTATTTTCTGCTACAGGCTCAATGTCCTAAGGTGCTAGTTAAATCATGAGAATAACACTTCCTAGATCTGTACTGGCTCCCACCTCCGGATACTTTTATTTGTCAGTGTCATCTATAAAATGCAGACATATCAATCTCAGTGACCGTAACTATGTCTATTCCTGGGAATTGCCTGGAAAAGTTCTGCTTCAATGAGTTAAGGAGGCGCTCACACAGTGTAATTTTATAAAGAGTTTGAGTACCTCTGAGCTAGCCACTAAAATCTACTCTGATCTCCATATCCGTAGGATAATTCCTTTATCCCTTAGGCTAATCTGCTTGCTATGCCTTGGACATCATTTCCTCATACCCACCATCTGGTTCTTCAAAGGAAAATAGCTTCTGTTTGAAAATACCTTTATTTTTTTTCCAAAACGCATATGCATTACTCACTAAAAGTTAACCCTTTCTGGAATGTCTCTCTGAAGCTCACATGATCAGTCTCGATATTGAGGAAGTTATATACAGAATGGATAGTAGCAAATAGCATAGAAGATGCCAATTTTTAATCATTCGATAATGACTTTTATCAAATGGCAAAGGTAAAGGTGAGTGGACTCACACAGACTGTGAAAAAGGTGACATCAGCAGCATGACAGAATGAGACTCCTATCCCTCCTGCCACAGACACCCTGAGTAAATATCTAAACATGGGTCAATTTTCTCCAAGAGAAAGCCAGAATCTAGTTGAACTCCTACATACTGAAATATGCACATTAGAACTGATTTTTAAAGTGGAGATACATTTGGCCGGGCACGGTGGCTCACGCCTGTAATCCCAGCACTTTGGGAGGCCGAGGCGGGTGGATCACGAGGTCAGGAGATCGAGACTATCCTGGCTAACATAGTGAAACCCCGTCTCTACTAAAAATACAAAAAATTAGCCCGGCGAGGTGGCGGGCGCCTGTAGTCCCAGCTACTGGGAGGCTGAGGCAGGAGAATGGCGTGAACCCCAGGGGCGGAGCCTGCAGTGAGCCGAAATCGCGCCGCTGCACTCCAGCCTGGGCGACAGTGAGACTCCGTCTCAAAAAAAAAAAAAAAAAGTGGAGATACATTCACGCACTAACCCCACTCTGAGCATAGCACCTTACAATGGAGAAGGAAATACCAACAGTCAGCTTATTCCTGAGGAGTGAGTGGTTTGTACAATACACATAATGTGCAACTTTTGAAGTTCCTGCCAGAGGACCTGGCTCTTAAATCACCTTGCTTGCAGAAGAGCATGGGCAGGGCATCTGAGAATTTCTCTCAAGCACAAAGAACAAAGAGGAGTTTTGAACCACATGAGCACTCTCAGCAGCTATGGCCCCTGAGATCAGCCCAGCTTATAACTTTCCCCTGAAAAGAGTTTGGCTGCACACTTTTACTGCAGCTTCCTGTGTTTCTGGCCTCTAATAAGCCAGTATCTCAGAGCCTGCATAGGAAGTGAAGAATAAACCTTCTTGAGCCCAAATGGAAGGAAGAGCATCACTCCTTGTGGTTTCTTTCTTAGCTTGCTCCAGAGATAAATTCCATCTCCCATAGAAAGTAGAAAAGAGACTGAGGGACCTTGACATGACTAGAAGGGAATGTGGGCACTCCCTGTACTTTATTCCCTTGCTTGCTTCAGCAATAACTCCATGCCAGAAGTCTCTCCCTGCAAGGAGTATGTGAGACTTCTGCATGCCTGAATGGAAAAGAGAGCACTCCTCATGCCTGCTTCCCTGGTTTGCTCCAGTGACAATTCTAGCCCTGCAATCTCTTCCTGGATAAAGGTTAGAGGCCTCCGCCAGCAAAAAACGGGAAAGATGGCACTTTCCAGCCTTGCTCCTTGGCTTGCTCCAGCAATAAATTAAGATATGAAGACTCTCAATGGAAATAGTTTCTGCACAGTCAACTCCCCTCCAAAGGATTTGCTCTTAAATCACCTAGCTCTGGGAGTTGAGGTTCTGCACTCCTGAGTCTCCTATCCCACAGACAATGAAAAGGTGACCTTTAAACTTCAAACATTAAGGATAATTCTCTCCAGGTTCAAAATGAGCAACCTGAGTGAGAGTACAGGTACGCACCACAGATCCTTTCCTTAGTGTAGAGCAAAATAAGAATATAATATCTGAACTCAAAAATTCAATGGAAAGGTCCAATAGCAGACTAGATCTAGAAGAAAAAATGAATTAGCAAACTTGAATATAAGCCTTGAGAAATCATCTAATCTGAGGTGAAAATAAAGAATAAAATATAGCAAATATAACTGAAGGTACTAACAAGATACCATCAAGTAGATTATAATACACATTATTGGATTTCCAGAAAGAAGATAAAGAAATAAAAGGACAGAAAACATTTAAAGAAATAATGGCAGAAAACTTACCAAGTCTGAAAAAGGAAATAGAGATCAGGAACCTCAATTGACATTGAATAGGCTAAAAACAAAGAGACCTACCCCAAGACACATTATAATCAAATTTCCAAAAGTTAAAGACAAAGAGAAAATACTGAACACTGCCAGGGAAAGGTAACTTGTTATACATAAGAGAACCTCCATTAAAGTATTAGTAGAATTTTCAGCAGAAAATTGTAGCCCACCAAAAAAGAACAGAAGGTTCTGTTTATATATATAAACATGTACCACACATATATGCATATGTATATATAAGCAGAAAAAAAAAATCAACCAAGAATTCTGTCCAGCAATTCTCTCCTTCAGAAACAAAGGAGATTAAAAACTTTCTCAAGCAAATGAAAGCTGAGGGAATTTATCACCACTAGACCCACCTTATGAGAGATGCTAAAGGGAATTCTTCAAGTCGAAGACAATGTTGTTAAGTAGCGATATAAAAATAGAAAATTCACTGGTAAAAGTAATAGTCAAACTCAGCTCTAATACAGTAATGGTAATGTGGAAGTTAATGAAATCTCTAGTATTAAGGATAAATGGCATTACTATTAAAAACAATTATATGTAATGATTCGTTAAAAAACAGGTTATAAAAGATGTATAATTTGATATAAAAACAAATTATAGTGGGGAAGTAAAATTGTAGTTTGTGCAAGTGATCAAAGTTATTATCAGCTTAAAATAGCCTGTTATTAGTATAAGATTTTTTTGTGTAAGCCTTACAAGAATGCTTAAAGTAAGAATGCTTAAGAGTAAGAATGCTTAAAGTAAGAATGCTCAAAGTAAGAATGCTTAAGAGATACAAAAAAGATGAAAAGATTCAAAGCACACCACCACAGAAAACCATCAAGTCAAAAAAGAAGATAGCAAGAGAGGAAGATAGAAACAAAGAATCTGCAATTAATCAGAAAGAAATTTAAAGAAATAGCAATTAAAGATATAGCAGTAGTAAGTTCTTATCTCTCAATAATCACTTTATACTATAAATAGATTAAATTCTTGAATCAAAAGAGATTGAGTTGCTAAATATTTTTTTAACAGACCCAACTATATGCTGCCTACAAGAAAATCATGTCACATTTAAGGAAGCATATAGAATAAAAATAAATAATAAAGTTATTTTAGGCAAATAAAAACCATTTACAGCATGGGTAGCTTAGGCTTAGATAATATAGACTTTAAAGTTAAAAATATAAAAAGAGACACTAAAGATTATTATATAATGACAAATATTTCATTGAACAGATCATCTAGACAAAAAAAAAACTTTTTTAATGTTAGACTTGAACTACACTTTAAAGCAAATTAACCTAACAGATATTTATAGAACATTCATCCAACTGCAACAGAATGCATTCCTGTCAACAGAACATTCTCCAGGATAAATCCTATGTTTAGGACATAAAACAAATCTTAACAAACTTAAGAAGACTGAAATCCTACTGTGTCGGGAGTTGGTTCCTTCCGGTGGGTTTGTGGGCTTGCTGACTTCAAGAATGGAGCTACGGACCTTTATGGTGAGTGTTACAGCTCTTAAAGATGGCACAGTCCCAAAGAGTGAGCAGCAGCAAGAGTTATTGTGAAGAATGAAAGAACACAGCATCCACAGTCTGGAAGGGGACCCAAGCCAGTTGCCACTGCTGGCTAGGGTGGCCAGCTTTTATTCCCTTATTTGTACAAGCCCATGTTCCGTTTTTCTCCTATCAGAGTGTCCCTTTTTCAATCCTCCCTGCGACTGGCTACTTTTAGGATCCTGCTGATTGGTGCATTTTACAGAGTGCTGATTGGTGCATTTTTACAGAGCACTGATTGGTGCATTTTACAATCCCCTTGCTAACTACAGAGCGCTGATTGGTGCATTTTACAATCTTAGCTACAGTGCTCTGATTGGTGCATTTTACAATCCTCTCGTAAGACAAAAAAGTTCTCCAAGTCCCCACTAGACCCAGGAAGTCCAACTGGCTTCACCTCTCACTATAAAGTATCTTTTCTAACCACAACGGCTGGAAGCTAGAGATCAGTAACAGGAGGAATCTTGAGGAACTCACAAATATCAGGAAGTCCAGAACAATTAATATATCAAAAAGGAATTCTGTTAAATTAAAAAAAATATTGAGAGCAACAAAAATAAAGAAAAGAATCCAAAACTTATGAGATACAGAAAAAGCAGTTCTGAGAGAAAAGTTTATAGCAATAACACTTACATCAAAAAAGAAAGAATATCTCAAATAAATCACCTAACATTACACTTCAAGGAACCAAGAAAAAACTAAGTCCAAACTTAGCAGAAGAAAGAAAACAACAAAGATCAGAGCAGAAATAAATAACATAGAGACTAGAAAAAATAATTGAAAAGATCAATGAAACTGAGTTTTTTTTAAGAAAAGACAAACGAAACTGACAAGCGTTGGCTAGATAAAAAGGGAGAAGACTCAAGTAAACAAAATCAGAAATGCAAGAGTAGACATTATAACTGCCACCTTAGGAATACAAAGGATTTTAAGAGACAACTATGAACAATAACACACCAACAAATTGGATAACTAGAATAAGTGGATGGATAGCTAGAAAAATACAATATATCAAGATTGATCAGAAGAAAAATGGCAAATATGAACAGCCCAAAAAGCAAGTATGGAGATTGAATCAGTAATAAAGTCTTCCATTCCAGAACCTGATAGCTTCGCTTTTAAATTCTACCAAATATTTCAAGAAAGAGTAATACCAATCCTCTTCAACTTTTCCAGGAAATTGAAAAAAGGAAAATATTTTCAAACCCATTTTATGAGACCAGACTTACCCTGATATCAAAGCTGGACAAGGGGATACAAGAAAGTAAAACTACAGGTCAATATGCATGATGAGCATAGATGCATAAAACCTTGACAAAGTACTAGCAAACCACAGCCAATAGCACATTAAAAGGTTAATCATTATTATCAAGTGGGAGTTACCTTAGGGATGCAAGGATGTTTCAACATATTTAAATTGATAAATCTGATAGACTACATTAATAAAATGAAAGACAAAAGCACATGATCATCTCAACAGATGCAGAAAAGGTGTTTACTAAGATTCAACATCTCTTTATAAGCTTTAAAAACTCTCAAAATATAGGTATAGAAGTCACGTATCACAACTCAAGAACGACACATATGACTTAACATCATTATATAACAGTTTTTTCTCTACAATAGGAAGAAGACAAGAATCTTGAGTCTCACCACTTCTATTCAACATAGTACTGAAAGTCGTAGCCAGAGAAACTAAGAAATAAAAAGAAACTCAACACATTGAAATAGAAAAGGAATAAGTGAAATTATTTGTTTGTGAACAGCATTTTATTATGTGTAGAAAACCGTTAAAAGTCTTAGAACTGAAAAACAAATTTAGTAAAGTTGCGGGTAAAAAAAATCAACATACCAAAATTAGTAGGATTTCTATATACTAATAACAAACTATGTTAAAAAAATTAAGAAAACAATCTCATTTACATTAAAACAAAAATAAAAGAGGAATAAATTTAATCAAGGAAGTAAAAGGTCTGTACACTGAAAACTTTAATACACAGATAAAAAAATTGAAGACACAAATAAAAAGATATCTCATGTTCATTGATTAAAGGATTAATATTGTTAAAATTTTCATACCACCCAAAGCAATCTACAAATGTAATCTGTATGAAAATTCCAATGCCATTTTTCATAGAAATAGAAAAAACCTTTCTTTTTTTTTTTTTTTGAGACAGAGTCTCGCTCTGTCGCCCAGGCTGGAGTGCAGTGGCACGATCTCGATTCACTATAAGCTCCGCCTCTGGGGTTCATGCCATTCTCCCGCCTCAGCCTCCCTAGTAGCTGGGACTACAGGCACCTGCCACTATGCCCAGCTAATTTTGGTTTTGTATTTTTAGTAGAGATGGGATTTCACCATGTTAGCCAGGATGGTCTCAATCTCCTGACCTCGTGATCCACCCGCCTTGGCCTCCCAAAGTTCTAGGATTACAGAAGTGAGCCACTGTGCCTGGCTGAAAAAAAAACTTCCTAAAATATGAGTGGAACCGCAAAAGACCCTGAATAGCCAAAGCCACCTTGAAAAAAAGAACAGAACTGGAGGCATCACACTGCCTGATTTCAAAACAAATTACAAAGCTATTTTTAATCAAAACAGTATGATACTGTCATAAAAACAGGCATATCAAATAATGGAATAGGATAAAAGTCCCAACAATAAACTTTAAAGTAAGAGTGCTTAAGAGTAAGAATGCTTAAAGTAAGAATGCTCAAAGTAAGAATGCTTAAGAGATATAAAAAGATGAAAAGATTCAAAGCACACCACCACAGAAAACCATCAAGTCAAAAAAGAAGACAGCAAGAGAGGAAGATAGAAACAAAGAATCTGCAATTAATCAGAAAGAAATTTAAAGAAATAGCAATTAAAGATACAGTAGTAGTAAGTTCTTATCTCTCAATAATCACTTTAGACTATAAATAGATTAAATTCTTGAATCAAAAGAGATTGAGTTGCTAAATATTTTTTTAACAGACCCAACTATATGCTGCCTACAAGAAAATCATGTCACATTTAAGGAAGCATATAGAATAAAAATAAATAATAAAGTTATTTTAGGCAAATAAAAACCATTTACAGCATGGGTAGCTTAGGCTTAGATAATATAGATTTTAAAGTTAAAAATATAAAAAGAGACACTTGGACCCCTGAAAGCACCTAGAAGTGAAGCCAAATGACCATAGACAACATATATAAGTCACACCATCAAGAGGGGAAGTATTTATGGTCAATTGATTTTCAACAAAGGTGCCAAGAAGACAGACTGGGAAAAGGCAATTGCTTAAATAAATGGCTCTGGGAAAACCAGATGTCTGCATGCAGAATAATGAAAGTGTGCCTTATCTCATATGATATACAAAACTCAATTCTAAATGAATTAAAGATTTAAAAAATAAGACCTGAAATTGTAAAACTACTAGAAGAAAACATAGGAGGAGATTCATAATATTAGTCTGAGTGATTATTTCAGGCAAACCACTAAGCTGTTTGTTTGGGACTGAGGTAAGGGGTTCTGCCCCAAAGCCACTTTTATGTGTTTTCCATGGTTCTCAGCTAAATTGTGACCTGGAAATAGATGACAGTGTCTGGCTCAACTGAAAGTCAGGAGCCCCAGGATAGGGATGTGATAGGAGTTTCTGTTTGCCTAGGATGTGGAACTGGTGCATCCCCCTTTAATCCTGTGGAGACCACATGCATTCTAAGAGTAGAGCCCCTCCCACTCCTATAGGGCTGCTGCCTGCATTTATCATTGGGGTATCCATGGGTGATCTTGGCAGTCCAGCCCCACCCAAATTTGTCCCCACTTTCAGAGGCTGGGTGGGAAACTCAGGGCACCAGGCCATCCATAGACTAGCCCATCACCTGAAACCACAGAGCACCTCCTGGTAAACAAAGATCAAGTACATACACATGTGCCTCCGCTGCAGGTGGCTCTTACCTATAGGCACCATCTACTGACCTGGAGGTAGAACTGCACAACTCCATACAAAACCTGCTGACAGAAGTGCACAATGCAGAGCAACAAGATAAATTTCCTGACACCTTCACAATTCTAGTCCCGCAAAGGGCAGTGAGACCGCTCATATGCCCAGTACACTGGTACTACAACCTGCATTTGAGAAAGCCACTGCACATAGGCTATCTATAACCAAAGAATTCATACAGAGCCTTGGACCCCTGAAAGCACCTAGAAGTGAAGCCAAATGACCATAGACAACATATATAAGTCACACCATCAAGAGGGAAAAGAAAAGTTTCATAACACCAAAGTAAATTCAAAGATGAAAAGTGAAAGCTTTCCAGATGAGAAGAAAGCAGCTTAAGAACACTGGCAATATGCAAACACAGGATTATGATATCCCCACAGGATCAAACTAGCTTTCTAGCAATGGATCCTAATCAAAATGAAACTTCTGAAGTGACAAAGAATTCAAAATATAAATTGCAAAGACGATCAAAGAAATCCAAGAGAAAGTTAAAAACTAACAAAAAGAAATCTGAAAAACAATTCAGGATATAAATGAAAAACTTACTAAAGAGATAGATATTTTATAAAACCAGAATTTCTGGAAATACAAAAATGTTTTGAAAGGGTTAAAAACACAATTAAAAGTGTTAAGAATAAGCTAGGCCAAGCAGAAGAAACAATTTTAGAAGTAGAAGGCAGATCTTTTGAATTAGCCATATCAAACAAAAATAAAGAAAAAATAATGATGAATGATGGGTATGATAACTCATGCCTTTAATCTTTGCAATTTGGGAGGTTAAGGCTGGTGGATCACTTGAGCCCAAGAGTTTGAGACTGACTTGGGAAACATAATGAAATCCCTTCTTTACAAAAAAAATTAGCCAGGCATGTTGGCATGCACCTGTAGTACCAGCTACCCAGGAGACTGAGCTGGGAGGATCACTTGAGCCTGGAGAGGTTGAGGCTGCAGTGAGCTATGATCATGCCACTGCACTCCAGCCTGGGCAACCGAGTGAGACCCCCATCTCAAAAAAATTGTTATTATTAAAAAATAAAATCTTTATAAAATAGGGGATTATGTAAAGTGTCCAAACTTACAAGTTATATGTATTTCAGAGGGAAAATAAGAAATAGTAAAAAAGTATGGGAAACCTATTTGAGGAAATCATTCAGGAAAATATCCCTGCTCTTGCTAGAGGGTTAGAAATCCATATATAAGAAGCTTAGAAAACTTCTGGAACATATATTGCAAAATGAATTTCACCATGGCATATAGTCATCAGACTATCTAAAGTCAACATGAAGGAAAAAATACTAGAAGCAGCCAGAGAGAAACATCTATTCATTTATAAAGGAAATCCCATCAGACAAAACATGAACTTTTCAGAAGAAATCTTACAAGCAAGAGAGATTGGGGTCCTATTTTCAGTCTTCGTAAAAACACATTTCAGCCAAGAATTTTAAATCCTGCTAAACTAAATTTCATAAATGAAGTAGAACCAAAATTTTTTCCAGACAAAGAAACACTAAGGGAATTCATCATCACTAGACAAAACTTACAAGAAATGTTCAAAAATTTCCTAACATAGAAAGAAAAGATTGATGCTATCATAAAAAACATGAAAGTATAAAACTCTCATGACTTACAATACATTTATAAAATGGAGCCTGTAAATCAGCTATGTAACAGTTAACATAATGACAGGAACAAAATTTCGCATATAAATATTAACCTTTAATGTAAATGTATGAAAGGTTCCACTTAAAAGATATAGACTGGCAAATTAAATTAAAATAACAAGACACAGGCATATACTGCATAAAAGAAACTTATCTAACTGGTAAAGGCATTTACAGACTCAAAATAATGGGGTGGGAAAAAATACTCCATGCAAATGGGAACCAAAAGTGAGCAGGAGTACCTATACTTACATCTCATAAAATGAACATTAAATCAAAAACAGTAAAAAAAGCGTGCAAAGACTGTAATTATTTAATGATAAAGTGATTATTTCAACAAGAATATGTAACAATTCTAAAAATATATTCATCCTATACCAGAGCGCCAAAATTCATAAAACAAATACTACTAGATTTAAGAAAAAAGGCAGACAGCTGTACCATAGTGTAGGATTTTAACATCCCACTGACAGCACAAGACATATTGTGAGGCAGAAAATCAACAAACTCTGGACATAAATTGAGCTCTAGATTATTAAGGGTGCCTAATAGACATTTAAAGAACATTCTACCCAACCACCACAGAATATACATTCTTTGCTTCTGCACATGAAACATTCCCTAAAAGAGACCACATGACAAGGCACATAGCAAGTCTTAATACATTTTAAGAAACTCAAAATCATATCAGATATCTTCTATGATCACAGTGGAATAAAATTAAAAGACGGTATACCAAGAAGAACTCTCAACTTATACAAATACATGGAATTTAAACAACTTGCTCCTGAATAATTATAAGGTCAACAATGAAATTAAAATGGAAACTTAAAAATTATTTTAAAAAATGAAAATAGAGAAACAGCATATTAAAAGCTTAGGATATAGTAAAAGTACTGTTAAAAGAGAAGTTAATAGTGTTAAATGCCTACATCAAATGGACAGATGTAAATTAACAACCTCATATTGCACCTGAAGGAAATAGAAAAGCAAGAACAAACCAAATCCAGTCCTATCAGGTAAAAAGAAATGACAAGGATCAGAGCTCAACTAAATGAAATTCAGATTTTAAAAATATACAAAGAATCAATGTTTCAAAAAGTTAGTTCTTTGAAAAAATAAAGAAAATTTATAGACCATTAGCTAGGTTAACAAAAAAGAGAGAAGATTCAAATAAGCATAATCAGAAGTGATAAAGATTACATTATAACTGAAGCCATAGAAATACTAAAAATCATCAGAGACCACTATGAACGTTTCTATTCATCAGAGACCACTATGAACGTTTCTATACACACAGACTAGAAACACTAGAGGATATAGATGAGTTGCTGGAAACATACGAACACCCAAGGTTGAACCAGGAAAAAAAAATTCAGAACAGACCAGCCATAAGAAGTGAAATAGATTCAGTAATAAAAAAATTTATCAGCAACAACAAAAAAGCCCAGAACTACATTGATTCACAGTAAATTTTATCAGACAAACAAGGAAGAACTGATATTGAGCCTACTGAAACTGTTCCAAAATATCAAGGAGGAGGGAATCATCCCTAATTCATTCTTTTAAATCAGTATCACCCTGATACCAATGCCAGGCAAGGATAAAACAACAACAACAAAAACTATAAACCAATATCCCTGATGAACATAGATGCAAAAATTCCCAGCATAATACTAGCAAGCCAAATGTAACACCATATGAAAAAATCATACGCTGTGATCATGTGGGTTTTATTCCAAGGATTCAAGGATGGCTCAAGGCACGCAGATCAATAAATGTGATTCACCACATAAACAAAATTAAAAACTAGAACTATATAATCTCAATAGATGCAGAAAGAGAATTTGATAAAATTCACCATCCCTTCCTGATAAAGACCTTCAACAAGCTAGGAATAAAAAGATATTTCTCAAAATAATAAAAATCGTATGTGATAAACTTACAACCAACATCGTACTGAATGGGAAAAAGTTGAAGGCATTCCATCTTACAACTAGAATAAGACAAGGGTGCCAACTCTCACCACTCCTAGTTAACATAGTACTGGAAGTCCTGACTAGAGCAATCAGGCAAGAAAAAAAAAAGTCAGCTACATTGAAAAAGAGGAAGGTAAATTATTTCTGTTCACTGATAATATAATTTTATATCTACAAAACCCTAAAGACTCCTCCAAAAGACTCCTAGACTTAATAAATGACTGCAGTAAAGTTTCAGGATACAAAATCAACGTACAGAAATCAGTAGGATTTGTATACACCAATAACAATCAAACAGAATCAAATCAAGAACTCTATCATCTTTACAACAGATTAAAAAATAAGAAAATACCAAGAAATAGTTATTCAAGGAGGTGAAATATTGCTACAAGGAGAATTACAAAACATTGATAAAAGAAATCATAGATGACACAACTGGAAAGATATTCCATGCTCATGGATCAGAAGAATCAATATTGTTAAAATGATACTGCCCAAGACAATCTATAAATTCAGTGCAATTCCCATTAAATTACCAACATAATTTTTCACAGAATTAGAAAAAATTTCTAAAATTTGTATGAAACCAAAAAAAGCCTGAATAGCCAGAACAAATCCTAAGCCAAAAAAAATAAAACTCAGTGAATCACATTACCTGACCTCAAATTACACTACAAAGCTATAGTAACCAAAATAGCAGTTAATGGTAAAAAAAAAACAAAACACACACACACACACACACACACACACACACACACATAGATTCATGGAACAGCATAGACAACCCAGAAATACAGCCACATTCCTACAACCAATTGATCCTTGACAAAGTCAACAAAAAAGTACACCAGGGAAAGAGCTCCCTATTCAATAAATGGTGCTAGGAAAATCAAAAAGCCATATCCAGAAGAATAAAACTGGACCCAGATATCTCACCATCTACAAAAATTAGCTCATGATAGATAAACACTTAAACTATAAAAATCCTAGAAGAAAACCTAGGAAAAATTATTCTGGACATTGGCTTAGGCAAATAATTTATGACTAAGTCCTCAAATGCAAATACAACAAAGGAGACAAAAGGAATTTAATTAAACTGCACAGCAAAAGAAATGAACAATGGAGTACATAGACAACTTATATAATGGGAGAAAATATTTTCAAATAATGCATCTGACAGAGAAATATATCCGGAATTTAAAAGAACCTCAAAACACTCAACAAGAGAAAAACAATCCCATTAAAAAGAGGGCAAAGGACATGAACAGACATTTTTCAAAATTAGACATATAAGCAGGCGACAAAAATTTTAAAAATGCTCAACATCCATAATCATCAGAAAAATGCAAACTGAAACAAAAAGGAGATATTTTACACCAGTCAGAATAGCTATTACTAAAAAGAAAAAACAACAGATATTGGTAAGGATGCGGAGAAAAGGGAACAGATACATGGTTGGTGAGAATGTGAATTAGTACAATATCCAGGGAAAACTGTGTAGACTTCTCAAACAGCTAAAAATAGAACTATCATTCAATCCAGTAATCCCCCTACTAGGTATCCACCTGAAAGAAATCATTACATTAATATTAAAAAGACACCTGAAATTGTATGTTTATCACAGCACTATGCACAACAATGAAGTCATGGAATTAACCTAAGTGGCCATCAATGGATGACTGGATAAAGAAAATGTGTTTTATATATATACCACATTTATAACTCAGGCATATAAAGCATGAAATATGTCTTTTGCAGCAGCATGGATGGAAATGGAGGCAATAAGTGAAAGGAGTCAGAAATAGAAAGTCAAAAATTATATGTTCTCACTTATAAGAACAATGGCTAAACATAGAAATACAGAGTGAAATAAAGGCTGTATTAGGCCATTCTCATATTTCCATAAAGAAATAATTGAGATTGGGTAACTTGTAAAGAAAAGAGGTTTAACTGGCTTACGGTTCTGCAGCCTGTACAGGAAACCTAGTGGTATCTACTTCTGGGGAGGACTCAGGAAGCTCAAAATTACAGCGGAAGTTGAAGCGGGAGGAGGCAGGTCACATGATGAAAGCAGGATCGAGAGAGTAAGCAGGTAGGTGCTACACACTTTTAAACAACCAGATCTCATGAGAACTCACTCACTATTGCAAGGATAGTACCAAGGGGGATGGTGCTAAACTATGCATGAGAAATCCACCCCCATGATCCAATTACCAGCACCAGGCCCGACTTTCAACATTAGAGATTACAATTCATCATGAGATTTGTGTGGGGACACAGATACAAATCACACCAAAGACATAAAAGAATCTAAGATGTGGGAGGATAGGAGAGAGTGAGAGTTGAAATACTACCTACTGATTACAATGTACACTATTTGAGTGATGGGTGCACTAAAAGCACAGACTTCATCACTATGCAGTATATCCTTGTAGTGCAACTACACTTGTTCCTCATACATGTATCAAAATAATTTTTTAAAAAGAAACAAAAGGGTTTTCTTCTAGGGTTTTTATGGTTTTAGGCCTTACATTTAAATCTCTAACTCATCTTGCATTAATTTTCGTATAAGGTGTAAGGAAGGGGTCCAGTTTCAGTTTCTTGCATCAACACCATTTATTAAATAGGGAATCCTTTCCCTGTTGCTTGTCTTTGTCAGGTTTGTCAAAGATCAGATGGTTGTAGACATGTGGTATTATTTCTGAGGCCTCTGTTCTTTTCCATTGCTTTATATGTCTGTTTTGCTATGAGTACCATGCTGTTTTGGTTACTGTAGGCTTGTAGTATAGTTTGAAGTCAGGTAGCATAATGCCTCCAGCTTTGTTCTTTTTGCTTAGGATTGTCTTGGCTATATGGGCTCTTTTTCAGTTCCATATGAAATTTAAGTTAGTTTTATCTAGTTCTGTGAAGAAGATCAATGATAGCTTGATAGGAATAGGATTCAATCTATAAATTGCACCAAAAGCCAAAATTGACAAATGGGATCTAATTAAACTAAAGAGCTTCTGCACAGCAAAAGAAACTGTTGTCAGAGTGAACAGGCAACCTACAGAATCAGAGAAAATTTTTGCAATCTACCCATCTGACAAAGGTCTAATATCCAGAATCTACAAGGAACTTAAACAAATTTACAAGAAAATAAAAATCCCATCAAAAAGTGGACAAGATATGAACAGACACTTCTCAAAATAAGACATTTATGCGGGGAACGAACATATGAAAAACTCATCATCACTGGTCATTATAGAAATGCAAATCAAAACCACAATGAGATACCATCTCATGCCAGTTATAATGGCGATTATGAAAAAGTCAGGAAACAACAGTTGCTGGAAAGGATGTGGAGGAGTAGGAACGCTTTTACACTATGGTGACAGTGTAAATTAGTTCAATCATTGTGGAAGACAGTATGGCGATTCCTCAAGGATCTAGAACTAGAAATATCATTTGACCCAGCAATCCCATTACTGGGTATATACCCAAAGGATTATAAATCATTCTACTATAAAAACACATGCACATGTATGTTTATTGCAGCACTATTCACAATAGCAAAGACTTGGAAGCAACTCAAATGCCCATCAATGATAGACTGGATAAAAAAAAATGTGGCACACATACATTATGAAATACCATGCAGCCATAAAAAAGAATGAGTTCAGGTCCTTTGCAGGACATGGATGAAGCTGGAAACCATCATTCTCAGCAAACTAACACAAGAACGGAAAACCAAACACCACATGTTCTCACTCTTAAGTGGGAGTTGAACAATGAGAACATGTGGGCACAGGGAAGGGAACATCACATACTAGAGCCTGGGATTGGGGCCAAGGGAAGGGACTGCATTAGGAGAAATACCTAATGTAGATGACAGGTTGATGGGTGCAGCAAACCACCTTGGCACATGTATACCTATGTAACAAACCTGCACATTCTGCACATGTATCCCAGTACTTAAAGTATAAAAAAAAAGAAAAGAAAAAAAAATAGAAAGGATATTACCAGAGGCTGGGGTGGGGAAAAGGGATGAGGACAGAAGAGATTGATCAAAGAGTACAAAGTTTCACTTAGACTAGAGGAAAAATTGTTAGTGATCTATTGCACTGCATGGTGACCGCAGTAGATAATAATGTATTGTATATTTATTTTTCTGTTCAACTTTTATTTTAAATTCAGGGGGTATACATGCAGATTTGTCATCTGGGTACATTGTGTGATGCTGAGGTTTGGGGTATGAATGATGCTATCACCCAGCTACTAAGCATTGTACCTAATGTATATTTCAAAATCACTAAAATAGATTTTAACATTCCCACTACAAAAAAAAATTGTAAGGCAATGGATATGTTAATTATCTTGATTGAATATTTCTACAATGTAAACATGGATCAAAACACACATTTATATACTCATAAATGTACAGAATTATTATTTGTCCATTAAAAAATAAGTTTTGAATGAGCTAATAGGACCTCTCTTTTTCTCTCAGTGAATTAAAGATATTGAGGCTTCATCTTCCTCTGTCTGACTCAAGTGCATAAGAGCATTAAACAGAGATGAAGATACATACACACACACATTTGGATAAATGTGGTTCAAAACAAAGAGAGTAAGAAACAAACACCAAAGGACATACATAAATTCTCAGGCCCGAAGGAAGCTTTGTTCAGCTTATTGTTGCTATTTCATAGAGACAAATGGATCCTCTGGTGCCAGCTCCCCAACATACAATCAATAAATATAGCCTACATGTGTTCCTGAAATCTGTAAATTGGAGTCATAAATCAAATTAGCTATTGGGTACATAATGAAATGAAGGCAGAAATAAAGATGTTCTTTGAAACCAACGAGAACAAAGACACAACATACCAGAATCTCTGGGACACATTCAAAGCAGTGTTTAAAGGGAAATTCATAGCACTAAACGCCCACAAGAGAAAGCAGGAAAGATCCAAAATTGACACCCTAACATCACAATTAAAAGAACTAGAAAAGCAAGAGCAAACACATTCAAAAGCTAGCAGAAGGCTAGAAATAACTAAGAGCAGAACTGAAGGAAACAGAGACACAAAAAACCCTTCAAAAAATTAATGAATCCAGGAGCTGGTTTTTTGAAAAGATCAACAAAATTGATAGACCGCTAGCAAGACTAATAAAGAAGAAAAGAGAGAAGAATCAAATAGATGCAATAAAAAATGATAAAGGGGATATCACCACTGATCCCACAGAAATACAAACTACCATCAGAGAATATTACAAACACCTCTACACAAATAAACTAGAAAATCTAGAAGTAACGGATAAATTCCTCGCCATATACACCCTCCCAAGACTAAACCAGGAAGAAGTTGAATCTCTGAATAGACCAATAACAGGCTCTGAAATTGTGGCAATAATCAATAGCTTACCAAACAAAAAGAGTCCAGGACCTGATGGATTCACAGCTGAATTCTACCAGAGGTACAAGGAGGAACTGGTACCATTCCTTCTGAAACTATTCCAATCGATAGAAAAAGAGGGAATCCTCCCTAACTCATTTTATGAGGCCAGCATCATCCTGATACCAAAGCTGGGCAGAGACACAACCAAAAAAGAGAATTTTAGACCAATATCCTTTAGGAACATTGATGCAAAAATCCTCAATAAAATACTTATTTGAGATCTTTCTTCTTTTTTGATGTAGGGCTATGTTGCTGTAAAATTTTCTCTTACAATTGCTTTTGTTACATCTCACAAATTTTGGTATGCTGTGGTGCCATTTTTGCTTGCCATTTTTGGTAGTTTGATATATATATCAACTACCAAGGTCATTTTTCACAGAACTAGAAAGAAATTATTCTGAAATTTATATGAAACAAAAAGAAATCAGAATAATCAAAGCAATCCTAAGCAAAAAGGACAAAGCCAGAGGCATCATATTATCTGACTTCAAAAAATACTGCAATACTACAGTAGCCAAAACAGTATGATGCTGGTACAGAAGCAGACACAGAGACCAATGGAATAGAATAGAGAACCAACAAATAAAGCCCCACACTGACAGCCATCTGATCTTCAATAAAATCAATGGAAATAAGCAAGAGTTAAAGGATTCCATATTCAATAAATGATGCTGGGACGACTGGCTTTTCATAGGAAGAAGAATGAAATCAACTCAAGAAGAATTAAGGACTTAAGTGTAAGACCTCAAACTATAAAAATCCTCACAGAAAACTTAGAAAATATTTTTCTTAACACCAGCCTTGGCAAGTAATTTATGGCTAAGTTCTAAAAAGCAACTGAAAAAAAAAGAAATAATCAACAGAGTAAATAGCCATTCTACAGAACGAGTGAAAGTATTTGCAAAGCGTGCATCTTACAAAGGTCTTATGTCTCTCATCTACAAGAAGCTTAAACAAGTCAATAAGCAAAAAAAGAAATAACCATATTAAAATGTGAGCAAAGCGTACAAACAGACACTTCTCCAAGAAGACATACAAGTGGCCAACAAATACATGAAAAAATACTCAACATCACAAGTCATTAGAGAAATGCAAATCAAAACCACAATGAGATACCATCTCACACCAGTCAGAATGGCTATTACTAAAAAGTCAGAAAATATTAGATGTTGTTTAGGCTGTGGAGAAAATGGAATGCTTATATAATATTGGTAGGAATGCAAATTAGTTCAGCCACTGTGGAAAGCAGTTTGAAGATTCATCAAAGAACTAAAAAGAAAACTACCATTTGACTCAATAATCTCATTACTAGGTATACACCCAAAGGGAAATGCATTGTTCCACCATAAAAACATATTCACCTGAATGCTCATCACAGCACTATTCATGATAGCAAAGAAATAGAATCAACCTAGATGCCCATCAAGAGCAGATTGGATATAAAACTATGGTACATATACACCATAGAATACTCTGCAGGCATAGAAAAGAACAAAACCAAATCCTTTGGAACAATATGGGTGCAGCTGGAGGCTATTATTCTAAGCAAATCAATGCAGAAACAGCAAACCAAATACCACATATTCTCACTCATAACTGGGAGCTAAACATTGAGTACACATGGAGCTAAAGATGAGAACAATAGACACTGGGAACTAAAAGAGGAGGGAGGATGGGAGAAGGGCAGGAGTTGAAAATTACCTTTTGGGTACTATGCTCACTACCTGGGTGATAGATTCAATTGTATGCAAAACATAAGCATCATGAAATATACCCTTGCAACAAACCTGCACATGTACTCCTTGAATCTAAAAAGTTGAACAAACATTTACACAATTTTAGTGTTCAAATCTATGTCTTTAAAAAAATAGCTTCTAAGTTAATTGTGATACTTAGAAATGCTTTTCCTACTCCCAGATTAGTAAAATATATTGTATATATAATTTTTCTTTTAAAAATATTTTTAATATTTGTGGGTACTATTGGGTGTATGTATTTATGGGGTACATGAGATGTTTTGATACAGGCATCCAATGCATAATTTTTAAAAGAGAAATTCCTCAGACCTTTAGTAATTCTTCTCTTTGATTTTCATCTTTCTTCTCTCCCTCCTGCCTTCCACTCCTGTTTT
Source organism: Hylobates moloch (assembly GCF_009828535.3). NCBI lineage: Eukaryota > Metazoa > Chordata > Mammalia > Primates > Hylobatidae > Hylobates > Hylobates moloch. The sequence continues at coordinate 26,191,515 of NW_026652290.1, forward strand.
TTTTAGATTGCCTTTTCACTTTTTTTGAGTCTTCCACTTAGAGGTCTCAGCCTACCAAACCCCTCTTAGCTACATTTACTGGTTGTACCATGTCTGTGCTTTTTGGTTAAACTATTTTTAAAGCATATTATCACTTGTATTCTCAATTCTATAATAAGTTTTTTCCTTCTGAGCTACCAACACTCATGAAGTCTTATCCTGGATAAAATCAGTATCTGTCCTTTTGTCTCCAATTTTAAACTGTTTTGTATTTTGAATATGGTGACCTGAATGTTATAAAGGACACACTACAAAAAACACACATATCAAATAGTTCTCAATATTGTCAGGCATTCCCCAGGATGGCTAGTACAAATTTAATTTTTTTTAAATTTCAAGATCTGAGAGGCAGCCAAGAGGAGCCTAAATAGACATGACAATTACATTTAATGTGGTATCCTGGACAGGATACTGGAACAGTTAAAGGACATTAGATTAAAAACTAAGAAAATCTGAACTTCTCTTTAAGTATAAATAGTAAATTGTAGACTGTAGTTACTAATAATATATAAATATTGCTTTATTAATTGTGACAAATGTACCATTTGTATTAGTCTGTTCTCATGCTGCTAATAAAGACATACCCAAGACTGGATAATTTATAAAGGAAAAAGGTTTAACTGACTCACAGTTACATGTGGCTAGGGAAGTCTCACATCATGGCAGAAGGTGAATGAGGAGCAAAGTCACGTCTCATATGGCAGCAAGCAAGAGAGTTTTTATAGAGGAACTTCCCTTTATAAAACCACTCATGAGATTTATTCACTATCATGAGAATAGCATGGGAAAACCCACCTGCATGATTTAATTACCTCCCATCTGGACCCTCCCGTGACACATGGAAATTATGAGAGCTACAATTCAAGATGAGATTTGGGTAGGGACACAGCCAAACCACATCACCATTCTAATGTAAAACACCATTAAGAGGGGATGCTGGGTGTGGGAATATGAGAACTCTCAGTACCATCATTTCAACTTTTTTTATAAATCTAAAACTATTCTAATATTTAAAGGTTTATTCTTAAAATGTGCAAAATATGTCAGTAGGAATTTCACAGCAAGTGATATCCATATTGTCAATGAACATATGATATAAATAAAGAAATTAAAATTAAAACCACAGTGACATCTCACCAGGCATCTTTCTGAATGGTTAAAATTACAAAGGCTGACAATACTAAGGTTTGATAAGGACATGCAGCAAGAGAAACTTTCATACCCTACTGGTAGGCATGTAAATTGGTTTGACCAATTTGGTAATTTTTTTTTTTGCAGTGTGTACTAAAGTATAACATATGCATTCCTTTTGTCCAATCAGTTCCACTCCTACTCAGATACCAACCCATACTGCATGCATATGTGCACCAAAATAACTTTTACAAAAATACTCATTGCAGAATTATACATAATAGCCTAAAGAGAAAACAGTGCAAAAACCATAAAAATAGAATGCATGAATAATCTGTAGTATATTTGTATATTAAAATACTGTAAAGCAGTAAAAGTTAATAAACTACATAATCAGTAAAAACATGAAACAGGAATAAATGAAGATAATATGTTGATTACAAAATGATTACAAAATATCAATTAAAAGAAGACACACACAAGGATGAATATCATATGATTTTTTCATATAAAGTTTGAAGATAATGTCATGCATTAGACATCTCATTGTACTTACCTTTCAAAAGGAGGGTAGGATGTTGACTGGGAAGAAACTTGAGGGGGACACTGTGAATGCCGGTGACTCTATTGATTCGAGTAGTGGTTTCATAGCTGTTTTCATGGTGTAAAAATCTAAGGAGCTACCCATTTATATTGTACTTCATACATTTGTTTGAAACAACTTTTCAATTACATCTAGATTCTCCACCTTCTGATTATCTTTACATGCTTTTTACTCTAGTCACTAGCAATTCCTGTTGGCCTAAACTAGCGATGTTTTTATTTCCTTTCCTATTCCTGACCTCTGTCACACTGTTTATTTCTTGAAGTATTTTATTTGCTATTTCATTCTGTTCCCCTTTTGTATCTCTTTCTTCTTCATCTTCTCATCAAATATTTCTTCTGATAATTCTTAGGTTGTTGTCTCATTCAATACATGGACCAAAATGTATCCAATACAATATATTCAATTAAAATTAGCCATAGGATGATAAAACTCATTTTGAAGGTCCAAACTGATATATTTAACTATTTATTGAACATCTTCATTTGGCTTCCTTAAGACACTTTAGATTTAATTCACTGGTCTTCTCTTCATTTACTGGTATCCCTTTTACTGTTGTAGACTTAGAGAATCATGAAAAATTCTCAGCTCAAGATCATCCAGGAGCACGTAATTCTTAATCTCATAGGCGACTGCAATAGCTCCTTAGCTGAATTTACTTACTCCAAGCCTTGCCCCATTAATACTGCTGCTAATTATTTTCCCTAAATCAAATCTGTTAACTAAGTTTTGTATAAACTATTTCCTGTCCTCTACGTATCTATATGCTAGATTCAATTTCTTAAAACAGCATATAGTACATTTCAGTCTCAGTCCTACTGTCCTACTTATATCTCCACTTTACTTTATCGAACCCATTCCCTAACTATGTTAAAACAACATATTCCTATTCTGTTAATACTCCATCTCCTCACCATCTGTTATGGCTCTGTGCCTGTGAACAGACTGTCTTAAAGAAGATTGTCTAACATCCTGCTGTCCATCTCTGCTTGGAAAATTATATTTCTCTGTCAGAGTCAAAACAAATATTATTTGCATCTTTCCATATCTAGAGATCTTTGTGTCCTTTTCTATGTTCCCAAGTGTTCCAGTTTCAAAAGTATGATTCTAATATTGAAATTAAAAATTGATAATATAAGATTAAATTACACTTAATACATTTATTAAAGGTTTTTTAAGTTGATAATAATTACATACATTGAAAATTAAATCTTCAAAGGCTAGTTGATAAACATCATTCACAATATATATTGACTAAAAAGACATATATTATATATCCAGCCATGCAACCACATGCTGCAGAAAGTTCCTCAGCTTTATTTTTCTGTAGGATATCATTTAGAGAATAAAGAATAGAAATTTTAAAATTTTGTTAAATTTGAATTTTACATTTGAAAGGACTGTTAAGATGCAATTGACTTCAGAATATTTTCGCTACATTTCCCTTACATTTTCTCTGCCTCTCCATCACAAAATCCTCAAGTTAATTGCATCTGCAAAGTCTCATGTGCCAAATAAAGTTTCAGATGTTAGGATGTGAACATCTTTGAAGAGAGGTTAGTCTTCCAGACACATTTGAGGACATCCTTTTTTTTGCTGAACCTTATTATAGAGTCTTCTTATTGGATGGGTAAAATGATAAAGGAATGGTGAAATCCTGATATTTCCTCTGAGCAGTATATCTCAAAATATGCCCCATGGTTATTACTAGAATGGTAAATTTCTGGCGTTACATATTTCCTATAGAGTCAGAATTTTGGGGAATGGAGTTTACATATACTAATTTTAGCAGGAATGCACCTCAGTCAGAATGAAGTTGAGTACCAGTGTCTGAGAGGTGAGAGCATATATTCAACAACCAAGTTAAAGCTTTCTCTTTTTTTGTTCATTCAACATATAAAGTGAAAGAATGTCAGATGATTAATAAATTAAGGCTGGAACATACATTTCCTTATTTTCAGTCCTTTACGACAACATTTATGAAATGTTGATAAATATAAATTCATGGTCAAAATTAAGATAATTCAAAAAGCAAATGTTAATTCTTTCAGATCCAAAGAATGCTCATCTATCTAATTACTTTCCAGTTTACATAACCTTTAAGGGACCAGAGTACTGCATTTTAACCAAGAGAAAAAACCCCAAATATGATTATTCCATATTCAAATACATTTCACAATAGTGGGCAAGGTGGCTACATAATAGCATAAACCTTTATATTTTAATCTGTCTTCAAAACAACAAAATATAAAAACAAAAAATAATAACTAAGAACAGAAAGATGAATGTATTAGTTCATTTTCACACTGCTGTAAAGAACTACCTAAGACTGGGTAATTTGGAAAGAAAAGAGGTTTAATTGACTCACAGTTCCACATGGCTGGGGAGCCCTCAGGAGACTTACAATCATGGCAGAAGGGGAAGCAGGCACATCTTACATGGTGGCAGGTGAGAGAGAGAAAATAAGATCAGGGAAAACTGCCTTATAAAATTATCTGATCTCATGAGAATTCTCTCACTATCATGAGACTAGCATGTGGGAAACTGCCCCTATGATCCAGTCACCTCCCACCAGGTTCTTCCTTCAACACATGGGGATTACAATTTGGATTACAATTGTTGATGACGTTTGGGTAAGGATACAGCCAAACAATATTAATAAATATTGGCTCCACAAAATTAAAATCAGTTTTCAATTAATGCTAATGGGACTAATTTGGTTGGGACATAGCCAAACCATATCAATAAATATGGACTCCACAAAATTAGAATCGGTTTTTTAATAATGCCAATTTTAAGTTGGTGCAAAATTAATGCCAGGGGAATTCAATATTTTAAAAAAGCTTATTGAAGGTCAACTTGATTTTTTTCCTGTGGCTTCTAAGGACTTGACAGATTCCTTTGCAGTTCCCTAACCTGAACAAGGAAAAGCTAGCCTGACCTGAGAAATAAGTAGCAAGGGAAGATTGAAGAGACCCTGAGCACAAGCAGAACTGGGTTTTGTCCATCTATTCAGAGGGCCTCACAATTTACTCATAGATTTGAAACCAGTGGTGACTGGGGCATAATGGGGAAGAAAGAGGCTCCCCTTTTTTTCCAAAGGTGGTACCAAAGCTTAGATCATAGTCATTACAGTGGGCTGCATCTCAGAAGTAATAACCTCCTTCTTTCTTTAGTCCTGGAGAAAACCTATCTTATGTTGTACTTAACTGTAAGTAAAGAATGGGGAGCCCAACTTTCCTCTTTCCAATTACGGTATATGTTTGTATACTCTAGCAATTTTAGAATAACTTTCTAAAAGTTCATTGCTTCTATAAAAGTAATACAGAAGACAAAAGGGAAATGAACTTACAAAAATAAATGAAGGTTAACTGTAAGTGACTGAAATTTTTTAAATATTGGTGGCAGTAAATAGATGAATTTTCACTAGAGATGTGAACTAGAAGATAAGGTTTTTTGTCTCCAAAATATGTGTAAATATATTAGGTAATACAATGAAACAAAATAAGATCATATTAAGGAAGACATATGTTCTAAAATGAATAATAATTCCTGAATAAGAGTTTAACAGAGAAGGAGGAAGCATATCAAGTTTTAAAAATCAAACTGTTTTATGGTAAATGTAGAGTCATATGAAATTGTAAGATATAATACAAAGAACTGTTTCCTTATTGTAAGATCTTACAAAAATATAATGCAATATCACAACCAGAAGGTTGATGTTGAGAAAATTCATCCTCCTTCTTTAGCTTTTCATCATTTTACCTGTACCTGTGTGTGCACATATGTATTTAGTTCTGTACAATTTTATCACGTGTGTAGGTTCATATATCCATGACCACAGTCAAGATATTTAAAACAGTTCCATAGCCACAAAGGTTCCTCACATTGTCCTTTATAACCAAACTTACCACTCTTATCTTTCTACCTCCTCCCAAATAACAATAACTACTGTCAATAACTAATCTATTCATGATTTCTACAATTTTGTCTTTTAAAAATGTAATATAATGAAAACACATGGTATATAATCTTTTTAAACATGAGATTTTTACTCAGTATAATTCCCTAAAGAATTATGATTGTTGTGTGAATAAATAGTTCAATCATTTCCATCACTGAGTAATATTCCATGGCAGGGATATACCATAATTTGTTTAACCACTCACCTATTAGAAGACATCTAAGTTGTTTCCAGTTTATATGTATAATGAGTAAAGCAGATAAAAATATCATGGATAGTTTCTTGTAAAAACATGTATTTTTATGGAATAAATGTGCAGCAGTCCAATTGTTGGATGGCATGGTAATTTAGGTTTACTTTTATAAGAAACTGCCAAAATGTTTTTCATGCCAGTGGACATGCCAGTGTACATTCCCAGTCACAATGTATGAGAGATCCAATTTCCCATATCCTCGCCAATATTTGCCCTTGCAGTTTTAATCTGCAGTTCCCAAAGACAAATGATGTCAAATATCTTTTCGTGTGCTTTTTGCTATTTACACATCCTCTTTGGTGAAATGCTTGATTACTTTCTAATTAAATGACATTCTTTTTTCATAGTTGTGTTTTGAAAATTCTTTGTATTTTCTACAGACTATTGTACTGTTAATCTTGTGGTTTGCAAGTATTTTCTCTGGTCTGTAGTGTTTCCCAGAATGTATTATTGCCATTTTACTTATTTTTCAAATGTCATAACTATTTTGTTTCTTATTTTCTCTCTTACTTCCTTCCTTTGTGTTTAGTTGACTTTTTAGTGACACTTTTTGATTATCTGCTGATTTCTTTTTGTATATATTTCACAAGTGTTTTCTTTGTGGTTATCTTGAACAGTACATGTAACATTCCCAGATCTAACAATCTATTTCAAATTAGTGCCAACTTAAATTCAATTGCATCCAATTGAATTTAACAGTCTTTAACAGTTCTGCCCTCCTCTCACTTTTTGTTTCTGATTTAACAAATTGCATCATTATATATTGTGCACTCATCGAAATAGACATACAATTACTTTAACATATATCTTTAAAATCTTATAGAAAATAAACGGTAGAGTTACAAACCAAAATTAAAACAATACTAATTATTTATGACTGTCCTTTTACATACCTTTACTAAAGAACTTTATATTTTTGTATGGCTTTGACTTACTGTATAGCATTCTTTCATTTCAACGTGTAGTACTATCGTTAGGCTTTCTTGTACAGCAGGTCTAGGTGGTAATGAATACCCTCAGCTTTTGTTTATACAGGAATGTCTTAATTTCCCCACTTATTTTTGAAGTATTGTTTTACTAAACATTGAATATCAGGTAACATGTTTCTTTTTTCTTTTAACACTTTAAATATATCATCCCACTTCAAAGGTTTCTTCTGATAAATCCACTGATATTCATATTGAGGCTCACTCACACATGACAAGTTACTTTCCCTTGCTATTTTCAAGATTTTCTCTTTGTCTTTGATTTTTAACAGTTTATTATAATGTGTCTCAGTGTGGGCCTCTTTGAGTATTATCCTACTTGGAGTTCATTGAACTTTTTGTATTTGTATATCCATAGCTTTTCTCAAATTTGGAAAGTTTTTGTACAGTATTATTTCAAAGAAACCCTCTGTCTCATTCTATTTTTCTTTTCCTTCTTGGAAACCCATAATGTGTGTATTTGTACATTAGCTGGTACATCATAAGTTCCTTAGACTCTTTTCACTTTGCTTCCTTCTTTTTGTTGTGTTTGTTCCTCAGACTCAATAATGTCAAATAACTTTAAGTTCATTTATTATTTATTCTGCCTGTTTGAGTCTGCTCTTGAACTCCTTCAATGTTTTTTGTTTCAGTTATTGTATCTTTTAGCTCTAAAATTTCTACTTTGTTCTTGCTTATAATTTGTATTTCTTTATTGATAGTATCCTTTTTTATATATTATTTTATTTACTTCTTTGTTAATGTTTTCCTATAGTGTTTGAGCACATTTAGGCCCATAGTTTTAAAGTCTTTGTCTCTTAACTCCTGTCTGTATTTTTTCAGGAATGGATTCTGGAGATTTAGTTCGTTCTTTTGAATGAGCCATGATTGTATGCTTCTTTGCATGCCCTCTGATTTTTTGCTTAAAAAAAAAAAAAAAAAAAAGATTGTCTGAAAAAAAACAACCTTTTTCCCCAATCTTTGAAGACTGGTGGGACAGACCTTCACTAATTAATCGGGCATGTCCTGAACCTAGGAATAAGCCCAGGATGAAGGCTCACGGTCTCCTCCAGTCTTTTCTGGGGATGCATACTCTCTATGCCTATGCACATTTCTCTGTTTCCCACATACATGTGGATGCTTTTAAATGTCTTCATATCCAAAAGAGTCTCACTGCAGCTTCTTCTCGGGGTTGTAGATGATTGATTGTGTTTCTCTACCTAATCTCTTTCCCCAGGAACCCCAACTCTCTCATTCCTCTGCAGATTCCATGCATTGCCACACCCACCATTGTCTTTCATGGTTTTGCTCAGTCTGAGATCCATGCTATGCCAAGCTATGCTGCCTTTCTTCGTGTGAGCCCCAAGTTAGGGAAAACAGAAACTAATCCCTCAGGCATCCCACAGACAGGTTAGAACACTGCAATTAACTTTTGTCCTGCTCTTCTAGACTGAAGGAGAAAAGCATGAGTTGGGCTACATTGTTTTTGTTTTTTTTTTTGATAATGCCATGTTGCATAAGGGAGAAGGCATGACAAGTGTGAGTAAAAATGCCATAAAATAGATAAATAGATGAATATTTTGAATGTGTGTGGGGTTTTTTATGGGCATTTGATTGGTTACTATAATTTTTTACTTATTTTGGGGTTCCTATAAAGTTATTTTATTCCAACTCTAGATGTTATATTAATGTTTTTGTGCAAAAATGAGGACTTAGAGTTCCTTGGTTCACCTCTTGCTAACATCACCTGCTGGGATAATTATCTAGGAAGCTTTTGAGATTTGTTCTGACCCCAAGAAGTGCTTCCTTATCTGTCTCTTTACCTGATTCTCTTAGGTAAATGAGGTGACCTATGATTTAGCTTATTGTATTAATGGGGCTAGAGCCTCATAATCATTTTCCACAAAGTATGCATTATTTTAAAATGTATATTTAGGTTGTACTTTCCCACACTCTGTTTCCTGATGAAGTCAGCCATAGGGGAGAACATTAGAACTCTGTTTAAGTGAATGTCCTCTCCCTCTGCAAAAAATTCTTGATTCCTTTTTTCAGAGCTAGATTTATGAGCTCGATTCAGATTCTGCTTTTTGAGCTGGATTTTGCCACCTTTCTCATACTTTGGATACTGTATCATACAAGTGATCAGAGCCTCAATATTCTCAACCTGCTGTACCTAGAGTAGAGCTTTCACCCTAAAATTGAGGCTTATGGGATGAAGGGGTACCCTAATCTAGGTCACATTTGACAGGAATTTAGCCTCTGATTCTTGGAGCAGGATGAATTGAGAAACCCTGGTAGCTTGGCCCTCTTGATGAAATACCATAACTCCTGTCTAGTGACTGCAAAAAGAAGGAACCCTATCTTTTTGGCAACAACCACCCACAGTGAAGCCTCTCTCAAAAATACGTAGGGAGCGGGGAAGAAGTAGGTCATAGCTCAAGTGCTATAGAATCTCCCCATTATTGCCTAGATTTAGTGAATTTTCTTGAATAAATGCCGCTTTACTTTTTTTAATTCCCTTAGGACAATTTCCAGAGATTATGATTTTTTAATAGCTTCCCCACTTGTGGTTGTTTATTCGTTTTGAAAAGCTTCCCTAACAAATTACCACAAACTGGGAGGTAAAAAACAAAATGAATCTATTCTCTTATAGTTTTGGAGGCTAGAAGTCTGGAATCAAGGTGTTGGAATGGCTGCACTCCTTCTGAAGTCTTCCCAGGAGAATCCTTCTTTTCCTCTTCCAGCTTCTGAGGGCTCTTGAAATTCTTTGGCTCACGGAAGCATAGATCCAATCTATACCTCTGTCCTTGCACAGCCGTCTTTTCTGTGTTTGTGTGTGTGTCCTTTCCTCTTCTTTGACGTCACAGTCATTGGAGTTAGGACTCACCCTAACTCCAATGATCTCATCTTAAAACCTTAACTTGATTATATCTGCAAAGATTCTACTTTGAAGTAAAGTCACATTCTGAGGTTCTGAGTAGATGTGAACTTTGCGAAGCCACTTTTCAATCCTCTCCAGGTTGTTTTACTGGGAAGCAGGTCTGTGGAGCTCCTCAGGCTGCCATTCTGGAAGTGAGATTATACTTATTCCAAAAAAGAATATTACTTGGCTGTCTTGTTTCCTAGAAATATTCATACTCTGATTAATCTTCCAATTATATCATAATCATCTAAGATAAAATAGCAAATATTTCATGCCAACATATTCTATTTTTATTATTTGAATTTTTTGGAATGACTTTATTTTTTTATTTTAAACTATTTGAAGAAAGTGTTCTTTTAGCTTTTGTACTTTTTCATTTAAAATACATAATCTACATAACAAAGATGTGTACTGCTAAACGGATACTTTTAATTTTTTATTTTTGAGATGGGTTCTCACTCTGTCACCCATGCTGGAATGCAGTAATGCGATCATGGCTCACTGCAGCCTCTATCTCCTGGGCTCAAGTGATTCTCCGGCCTCAGCCTCCCAAGTAGCTGGGATTATGGGCACCTTTCACCGTGTCCAACTAATTTTAAAAAGTAATTTGTAGATACAGGGTACCACTGTGTTACCCAGGCTGGTCTCGAACTCCTGGGCTCAAGCAATTCTTCTGCCTTTGCCTCCCAAAGTTCTGGGATTACAGGCATGAGCCACCATGGCTGGCCTAGCAGGATACTTTTGAGAGAGAAAAAAATAAAATTATAACTTGAATAGCTGCACATCCAAAGTGATTGACTTGAACAGTTAACCAAAATATAATAATGTCATCCTTTACATTAGCACAGTAAGTCTTATTGCAGAGAGTTTCTCTGCATGCTGACCTTAGGAATTCGGATTCGCCAGTAATATATTTTGCTAGCACTCAAGGAGACAAAAACTAACCCTAACCTCTAAATCCTATGGATAGAAAGATACCTACCATGATGCATATAAACTATTAAATACCACTGTTCCATCCCAAATCAAACAATTTTAAATATAATTTATGTGAAAAACAGAACAGTGTGTGAGTGGATTAAAATAAACACCAAACTGTGTCTACGCCTCTAAGCAGCACCGCAAAAGCAGAATTTATTTTAATGTATTTGATAAGCTTTAAAATACGAAAATGTATACTATCTATACATCTACAAAGTAATGAAATGTAATTATTTCCTACATGTTTAGACTGATGGGTTGATGGAAGTTAAGTTTTTGAGAGATGATTCAGAAAGGGCAAGTAGGAGCCAAGTTATGCAGGGCCTTGAAGTGCAGGCTAAGGAGTTTACACTTGGAAATATTAAGAAGAAAAAATTATAGTCCAGGAAAACATTATTCAGTCTTTGAAAAGGAGATTCTGTTATTTGCCACAATGTGGATGTATCTGGAGGATATTATGGTAAGTGAAATAAGCCAGAGAAAGAAAAATATTAAAATATTACATGATCTCACTTATGTGTGCAATATTTATTAAAAAGCATAAATACAGAGAGAGAGATTGAAACTGATTACTGTGGATGAAGTGGGTAGGAAATGGAGAGACATAGGTCAAAGGATACAAAATAGCAGATAGGATAAACAAGTTTAGAGATCTAATGTACAATATGAGGATTAAAGTTAACAAAGTTGTATTTATTAGGAATTTTTGTTAAATCAGCAGATTTTAGTTGATTTTGCCACAAAAAGGTATGTGAGATGATAGATATATTAGTCTGCTTTAATATGGTAATACTTTACGATGTCTATGCGTCCCATAACACCATATTGTAAACCTCTAATACAAACAATTTATTTTATAAAAAGAAAAAAATTACAGCGGTAATAATGTATTCTGCTTTGTTTCCATTAGAGCTTCTGAAATTTTTCTTTTCTTTTTTTTTTTTTACTACACACACACAAATTCTCTTTAGTTGAAATTTTACATGAGACCTCCGTATAATAGACAAAATTAAAACACTCTGATTAAAGCAGAAACAGGGCTTAAGGTCCTGTGTCTTTGGACTTCTCTTTGTTACCCTGCCCCACCAGATGCTGAAATTTCTCCAGGGAAACATTACCTTCTCAAGACACAGAAACATCCTGGTCTCATCATAAGCCATCCTGGAATCTGGGAGCCCAAACAAGGCTTCTCAATTACTATTTTGCTTTCTTGGTTTTGTTTTCATGAGCAAGATTTTAAAATGTAGTCAATTTTTTGATCTCAGAAATAAATGATGAAAAAGAAATTTCCTTAGCATTTCTTTCATTCAGCTTATGTCAGATATACTGGGAGTGATTGGGGAGAAATTGTGTTCTCCCTATAATTGTGTTTCTTCTCCTTCTCACATGTTCTTCTAGGTCCTTCTCCTGGCTTATATCACAGCACTTATGACACGACTATGCAATTTTTGGAGACTTATCTGGCATCCAGTTAAGCTATAAGCTTCTTAAGAGAAGGAACTGTGCATTCTTTTTTATTTGTCTAGCGCTTTGTTCAGCGATTGATATGGACAAGAATTTAATGTATATTTTAATACATAAATAACATTAGTAAGATATGCACTTTGAGTTCTGAGTTTTTCCATGCACTAGTAGATTTCCTTTAAATCTCTGATACCTGGAAGATACTTCATTATTTACTGAAAATATTCTTTCTCTGAAGATGTATCAAAGGCCACAAGATCATTTTATAATGCTTTTGGGACAAGAGCTGTAGCACCTGGGGCAAGACCAGTACAAGCTGGCAGAGCAGCAAAATCCATTAGAGCTCTTCTGAGACCTGTGTCTCTGAGTTTGTATTTGATACCTAGAGAATTATTAGCTTTGCTTGGCCCTTGCCCTTCATGACTTGTGTTCCTCTTTGAGATGATTACAGGGTCTCCCCATGAAATTCACCATTCATGAATACATTGGCAGCCAAGAAATGCCCTCTGGACAACATATTAGTTAAATTCTAATATCACTTTACCCTTATTGATTTAACTGTTGTAAATTTTATGCCAAATTTTAAATCAGTCCAAGGCACACAGATGGTTGCCTAGAACACCAATTCATGGATACTTAATCATCTGGAAATATAAGATGATGGGTAAAATGTTGTCTTTTACTAGAACTTCTCTTAAGAAGTTCAGTTTGAAAAAGTATTCAGGGTTAGTAGTTGCTCAGACTCTTACAAATGAGCATCAAGTAAGACCGTCTAAAGTTTATATGAGCCCATCGTGGCCTCACCTGCTTTTATAGTGTTGAGACAGCCAAGTACAAAGGGGGAAGGTCTCCAGAGAATCTCCATCCTGCCTGCGCACTGGAAGAATGGGGTGGAGCCACAGAAGTTTGCATTTGCAGGGGTAGAAGCCTGGCCTCTCCTGTTCCTGGGTGGTAACTGGGTATTAAATCTGTGAGGCGGGACACCTGCTAGCAGGACTCTTACTTTGCTGAGAGTTCCTGTTTCCCTTTTTAATCCTTTTCACCCAATAAATCCTACCCCTAATCCTTCAAAGTGTCTGCTAGCCTAATCTTTCCTGGTCGTGTAACAAGAACCCTGATCTTCCTACAACAACGTCTTCGTCAAAGTATGTCACTTTTGAGAGAACAAGAAATGAATGTGTTGTATAATAGTAAACATAACAAGCATTCAGTTAATATTTGTTAACCAAGCATTTATTTAGCACCTACTGTTTGTCTGACATGGAGATCCTTCTTTCATGCTTCTTACATTCTAGGTAACAAAAGTAACAAACATGAAAACGTCAGATAAAAAGAAATGTAAACAAAACTCAATCAGTCATGTCTTAACTGTGTAAAAGATGTAATAATTAAGAAAGCAATGCAGGATAGGGAGATACCACTTTAGCCAAATTTAGCTGAAGTTGAAAATAAAATATCAAGAAAATGTAGTATTTTAACTGAGATTTTTTAAATGGAAAAGATCTTAGTAAGATCTTAGATATGGAATTATTTAATTGAAAAGAGCATGAACATTAAATTTATACCACCACTCCCCCATAGAAAAAATAGCATAATAATATAAAATAGTATAGTATAGTATAAAATAGTATAAATATACTATTTTATATATAAATATAATAGTATACTATTTTCTATATAAATATAATAGTATAATATATTATAGTATAAAATAATTGTTTGGAGTTGGGCTAACTGCAAGAGTGATGAGGCAATGAAGGCACTTAAGAATGTTATAACAGTGACAGATATATACTGCAGGAAAAAATGTATGCAGTTTCAGAAATTCATACCACAGCTTATAGGGATGACAAGACCATAGGTTAGAAATACAGAGCTATGCCCATTGAAATTAATAAGTAACTCTGATATATATGAACTAAACAATGGAAAGCACCTGTCCAACTCAGAACCCTAAAAATTGTATGATAAGTTATTTTGTTTCACATATTTTAATAGAAAATAAAAACACATAAGATTATAGAAATTTTGCCAAAATGCCAAGATAATTTTGTAAATTTCTTAAAAATCTAGAATAAAAAGTAACAATTACCTAGCTATTCCAATGCATACCTGAAAAAAATGTGCCACAATATTCTCCTTCTAATTTTTACTAATATTTATCTCCTTTGATTTCAAGACACCAGAAAGCACAGGGCACACATATATTGTATTTGAAAGGGATACGTTTTGCTTAGTATATGATATTCATTGGTGCATTCAAGGAAGACATAAAATACAGTTCTATAAGTTTCTCTGTGCTCTCCTAGCATGCTCTGAAGGTCCAGTCACAAATGTTCCTAGAATTTATTTTTGAAAATTTATTTCATTTTATTGGGCAAGTTAAATTTCTTTTGAGTAGTTACATGATATCAAAATATTTCTATTCAACATAAGCATTTAAGCCAGTGCACTGTAATGTCAGATTCTAGGTTTAATTTCTAAGTGATTTTATTCCCCATATTGTCATTTCCCAAAGCATTTTGAAATAATATTGCTGTGATACTACACACTGTGAATAAAAATCTATAATCCTGGTTGGAACTCCAGTTCATTCTAAAGGCAATTCAGCCTCATTTCTTTTACCTTGTTATTTGCTAAGAGTTAAATTTTTACATTGATAAATTGAGATGCTCTAGAAATAACTGAAGTAATGGAAACCACTTAAATGTTATGAATTCAACAAAATTTATGTTTTCTCAGGCCTGCTTTTCAATGTTAATATTTCAACATTTTGCAATTTTTAAAATTATTAAATAAAATTAAATAAAAATATTTTAGGGTGCAAGTTTTTATAGATCATCATGTTAATAAAAGATTGGAGAGTCTGGATCAATAAGCTAGAGGAAATAGCCCCAGAATTCCAGAACCTCTTCTCTTCATTCCAATACTGTAATGTTCAAACCTTAGTGCACATTGTGAAGGAATTACGAGATGTGATTGTTAAAATCACAGAATTATAGGTACCACTCTCAAATATTTTTATTTAGTAGGTCAAAGATGAACCAAGGAGCTGGATTTAATCAATTTCTCAAGTGATTCTGATGCAGGAGACTACTTTGATTACTCTTCCATCAATACTTCCTCTTCTATAATCTGTGATACTTGGAAAAATTTTACTTGTTTTATGACCTCACCTGTTTTTATTTACTATAATTGACCATGAACCAATTCAGAGGTTATTATAAATTTTGAACACTGAGTATTCTTCAGAAAAAACAAAACAATTTTCAAAATAAAATGAGTCTAAAATACTTTCCCATGACTGCAATTATAATAGTTTCTCTTGCTGTAAAAACAAATATGGGGCTTGCTAATAAATAATTGTGGTGCATCCTGTAGGTCAGGCCAACATATTACCTAGATCTCTACAACATTGTTAATAAATCAGAATTTGGCCACATTTCAACCCTGTAAGATCAACATCAGTCTCTGAATCATGCAGTGACTTTTCCTTGTCTGAATCAACCCAATTTAAATTAAGCAAGTGGTTTATATGCATGTGCTGGACTTGTGAGAATTATAGCCCTTCATGAGAAATGAATACAACCTTCTGTAGTTTCATATTTATGATTTCTAGTCTCCCAATAGAGGCATAATTTAAAGAAGCAACCTTACCTCCCTAATGCACAGCAATAAGCAAGAAATTCATTTATTGGTTAAAAAAAAAAAGAGTGCTCACAGCTCTGTCCACATCTGGGGTTGGGTATTGTTTACCTTATGTTTATCAAGTTGTTTATTTCTGGTAATTCCTGCCTTATTGGCCCAGTTCGAATGAAGGTACCAATGCCTCAGTCTCCTGCTTAGGATGTTAATGCCTCGTTGGAGCCCACACTCATTTACCAGTAATGTAAGATTCATTGTTGCTCTTGCCAGCCCTATTCTAAGATACCCTCTTTCTCCTATCCTTCAGATACTGATAGAGGTTTGATTCCTGTGAACTGATTTTCTGTATTGAAGATGCTACTTCCTAACCTCAGTTCTGTTGTCCCACAGGATGGTAGTACAATGCTCACAGTCTCTCATAATCTGGTTTTGAAAAGTCCTGGGTGGTAGAGAGAATGATAATATGCTTTTTAATGGGTTCATATAGTGCAGACATTCTCATTAAGTATCAATTCATATGGTTTACAGTTCTGCCAAGCTGGGAATACTGCCATATCCCTTTGTGTGGTTAGGGAACTCACAGATGTATTTATGCCAAAATTCACGGCCACTCTGAGTCAACATTTTATTGCCTGCACTTAGGGGAGGCTCTGGCAAAGGCAGACATGTCATAAATGTGTGAAAAGTAAATTAAATATTCAATTATGTCTAGAATCTATTATTATAGAGTACATAGGAAAAGTGATGCATTGTAAGGTTCAGGAGCATTGAAAATATATGAAAACTCGGATTCTAGAGATAGTGTCTTTGGCAAATATCTGTAGCACTTGAGATTCAAGCATTGAATTTTCTAAGTGCAACAGAAGTATAATATGGGATCTGAAAGGTAAACTGGTATAGTAAATTGACAGATTTCTCTCATAGTACACCGGAAAACTAAATAGCTTACTTAGTTATATTAAAAACTCCCCAGTGGTAAATAAAATATATCATTCCCTTGGCCATCAAAATAGTACTTATATAAAATTACAAGCATATATTCCAATAAGTGTTAGAAGGAATGGGCTTTTTATTAGAGAATAGTGGTTTTTTAAAGATAGACTGAGAACTTCTCAGATAAAAGCTAATTAGGCTTTGAAACATGCAGAACTAGGAATGGAAAGAGCATAGACAGCTCTGAAAATCTTTGATAAATTACACGTGTCCATAGGGCACTTACACAGACACACACATATATACACAGTAGGCTTGTGGTACACTAAATAGATTTTTCTTTATTCCTTCTTTATCTTCTTACTACTGTTTACAACAGAGAGAAAATGGAAAGAGATAGAGAGTGGAAAGGCCACACAACTGCCTGGTGATTACCTAATTGGCACATGCCAACACAACAGAAGAAACTTCTGCGGTTGCATGCTGCAAGCAGACTGCTCTGGGCAATGTTTTATGAAAGATACATAGAGAGGGAGAGAGAGACAAATTGGTATGTACAGTCATCCTTCAGTATCAATGGGGCAGTGGTTCCAAGACCTCTTGTGGATACCAAAATCTACAGATGCTCAAGTCTCTGCCTCTTTTGGGTACTGAAATCTATGGATGCTCAAGTCTCTGATGTAAAATGGCAAAGTATCTTTATATAACCTGTGCATATCCTCACATCCTCCCATATATGCTAAATCATCTCTACATTACTAATAATATCTAATACAATGCAAATGCCAGTGAATAGTGGTTATACTGTATTGCTGTATTGTATAGGGATTCATGACAAGAAAAGTAGTCTATACATGTCTAATACAGACACTTCTTTTTTGAGACAGTGTTTTGCTCTGTCACCCAGGCTGGAGTGTGGTGGCGCAATCTTTGCTGATTGCAACTTCTGCCTCCCAGGCTGAGGCGATTCTCCCATCTCATCCCCCCAGGTAGCTGGGATTACAGGTGTGTGCCACCACACCAGTCTGATTTTTTGTATTTTTTGTAGAGACAGGGTTTTGCCATGTTGCCCAGATTGGTCTCAAAGTCCTGAACTCAAGCGAGCCACTCTGCCCAGCCCAGACATATTTAAAAAAAAATATTTTTGATCTGCTCTTGGTTGAATCCACAGATATGGAGCCCATTAATATAGAAGGCCAGCTATATACATATATTATATGTAGATATATATTAATATATATTATATATATATGTACAAACACCACAGCCCAACTTTTCAATCAGTCTCATGAAACATCAGTCTTATTCAAAACTAAGCTAGATTAATGCTTAGCAAAAAATTCAAGGATGGACCACAGCAACATAGGCTACATTCAATGTCTTTGAGGCTGTGACTCCGTCAGACACAGAATTCTGAATTACTCTTTTCTACCTGAGATATGCATTGATTTCAGATCACAAACATATTAAACTACATTTATAAAAATAATTTACATATAACTACTGAACAATGTGTAATTAGATAAACCAATTGGGTGACAATTTTTCTTAACATCAAACTCTTTCTACTAAGTATAGAAAAAAAATGAAGAAACAGAATCTAAAAAGGAGATGGATATACCAAATGCACACTTTGCTTTATTCACGTGGTGGCCAAGACACTGAACTTCTCTCTTTGGCTCATGGTTGTTAAAGCAGTGTAAGCAGATGAATGATCTTAGACAAATTGATAAATGGACAAGAACCTCAAAAGGCTAGTCACGTATGTGAGCACTGAATTGACTTTAAAATAATAACAAAAATGGTAATAATTATTATAATTATTGAAATAAAAATGAGATATTTTAACTAGATTTTGACTATTTAAAAATTCTCAGTTCTGGATTATATCCCATAAAACTCAGTTGTGTCAAGTTTAAATATAGGTTTTTTGATGAAAATCAAAATATGTCTCCTGGGGGTAATGGCTCATTCCTGTAATCCCAGCACTTTACGAGGCCAACTCCTCGCTTGAGCCCAGGAGATCGAAACCAACCTGGGCAACATGGTAAAACCCTGTCTCTACAAAAAGGAATAATTAAAAAATTATCTGGGCATGGCGTTATGCACCTGTGATCCCAGCTACTAATGAGGCTGAGGTGGGAGGATTGATTGAGCCTCAGGAGACTGAGGCTGCAGTGAGCCATGATCTTGCCACTGCAATCCAGACTGGGCAATAGAAAGAGACTCTGTCTCAAACAAACAAACAAACAAACAAAAAACAAAATCATACATGCACTAAAATTTTGTGTACAAATAAGCATTGTAGGAAATTCCCAGGGATGTTCATAAAACACTAATTTCATTTTTAGACTTAGCATAACTAACACATAGTGATGGACATATTTAATAATCCAGGAGAAATCTTAAAGTATTATATTTCTAAAGATTTAATTTGTTGTCAGTAACTTAGGTTCTTAGGAAAAATATAGTCTCAGTGTTAAAAAATATATTTTCTGTCTCATTTTCTGGATTCTAAAGTGATTTCTTTTTTATTTTGTTCTCCTTTAGAATTATTAGCATGTATGACATGTAATTTATATTGCAAAAATTACATGTACTCGATTGGAAAAGACGTTAAAATTCATCTAGGCCTATGACTCATCAAAGGCTCGAAATCTTACAGATCATAGGCTAGGAGAAACACATAAGGTCTTGAACTTTCTGACCAAAATTCCCAGTGAATACAGAGCTGAGAGGTCTTCACCAATGACACAATCTCTATTATCACATATAATATTTCCCCAGTAATGAGTTTCCTCCATCATCAGATTTTTAAATCATCTGAGCAGCCACTTAAGATGCTTTACAAATTCTTTTCAGTCATTAATAATGCTGTCACATGAAAGTGCTTCTCTCTGCCATCACTAGGCTCCTCTGCCAGCCACCTCTTTTTGCTCACTGTGCTGCCATTTATAAGTATTCTGCATTTATGTTCCTTCAATCCATTTGGGAGTTCCACTGCATAACAATTTGAAATATAGAAATATGTGGTGGTGATGAATTTTAATAGTTTCAATCAATTCTGGGGTGACTTGATTCTTTGAATATCTATATATTTATCTTTGTATAAAATATACATCTCTGCATCTATTTCTGTCTCAGTCTCTGTATCAACATTTATAAAAATCCTGGTCATATTTGCAATGATAAACTATATCATGCTTTATAGAAATTTTCAGAGAATTCATCCAAATCTCTACAATTTTTCAGGAATGAGCAATTTTTTAGGGTGGTCATAGGAAATAAAATAATCAGATACATTCCATTCACTTAGCTCCAAAAAATCAAACTAGCAACAATTAATATATGGAAGAAATTTGCATGATTTATATAAACGAAATGCAAATTTTCACTAAAGACCATTGATTAATTATGAATACTAATGATGTTCTTAGTACTTCTCTGGACTCTAAAGATTCAGCATTGAAAAAACCAAAGACCATGCCAATGAGTTATGCCATGGTAGAGAAAATTAGAAAATAAATAAGAAATGTAGCTTCTGGCAGTGATAAATGCTATGAAGAAAAATAGAACAAAGGAAAAAGATGGGCTATTAAAGACGTGGGACAGAAAGAGGTAAGAAAAGTTGGCTTAGCTGAGGAAATTTCAGTAGAGACCCGAAATGAATTAGATAAACCTGATAGATTAGATGAACTGACACGAAGAATTATAATTGCTACAACCTTTCTATAAAGCAATTTGGCTATTTCTATATAGTGCATGGGAGTCCACCAGTATAATTAGGGGTTAATTGTGGGAAAGGCAGTGCTAAAGAGGGAACAACTAGTGCAATAAACCTGAAGCATGCTGTAAAAATAAATCACTTGAAATAAATGAAGACCTATAATATATTCTTTAATGAGAGCACTAAGTGTTGCAAAGATTTTAATATTCATAAAATCAATGCATACATTTATCCCAATAATAAACTGATGCATGGAGTTAAAAAGTGCCCTTTATTACCCTCTCCCTACACCAGAAAAGAAAGTTTCAAAACCTGTCAAAATGAATGCAAAGTGAAAGAAACAAAAAATTCTGGTAAAACAGGAAAAATAATTTTCACAAGAAAATAACGATTGCATATTTGAACAACTGTTAAATGCTATTATAAAAGTACTATAAGCAAAATAACAAGTTTCACAATGAAATAAACATGCATATCAATACAAAAGAAGGAACATAGTAACAGGTAAAACTATATAATTTAACACAAGGTGGTATCCCATATTCATGCAAAATAACAATATTTTTTTGAGAAAATTGGATGACTATTAATGGAAAAAGGACAAATTGGTGCTTCTCCTCATAACTTATAACAAAATTAAAGCCATTATAATTTGAAAGTTAAATATTAAAAATGAAACCACAAAATAATTAGAAAAATAAAGATGAAATTTTATGATTCATAATATTTAGTAATGAATAAAAATACTATAACATCAGCAAGTGAAATATAGCATAGAGAAGTTTAAAATATATATGTGAAAGTAAAAAAAACTATTTTGAATACTTTTTACTATCCAGGTACTAGAAGCTTTTATATATAGGTGCCTGACAATTCATTATTTAAAAGGAAAAAGAAGATATTCTCATAAAAATAATTTAAAATATATACATCCAACTTTCAAAAGAAATATAATTCACCAAAAATCATCGACAAGAAATATTCAAATAAATTTAAATGCAAGCAAATTATATCTTTGCAAACTCATAAACTCTCTATATATAAATTAAAATTAAAAACTAGCTACTATTAGCAATAGTTCATGATGAATTAGGCAAACTACTATTGGAAGTGTTGTTACAACCTTTCTATAAAGCAATTTGGCTATCTCTACATAAAGAATGTTTTGCCCCACAAATACTTCTAGGAATTTATGATAAGTGGATTACAAAGAACAATGCATAGATATGTATAAATATGTTTGGCCATTACTAAATTATTCAAAACATAAATGTCAAAGAGTGAATAATTATATGAATAGTACTTTAGAGACATAAAGGGCTATTATGCAGACATTAAAGTTGTATTTTTGTTAAACAGTAAAATGAGAATTTTTCAGATTAAAATATTTATATAATGATTTCATTTAATTTTCACAAAAGCATATTCTGTATTCCTGTGTTCTTAATTAAAAATGGTAATGTTTAGATAAGGCAAATATTTTTCCCAAATTACACAAGCAAATTAGTATGAGGTTTAGATCATACTGAATGTTAAGTATATGTTTATAAATTTATTCCTCTATTTCTCATTACAATATTTTATTTAAAAAGAAATATTAGAACATACTAATATATAAAGAGTGGCATGACGTAGGTACATGTATTTATTTATATGTGATATTTATGTGTTTATACTGGTATGTGTTCCCATTCTTTTACAAAATTGATATGGAAATCACACTAAATATTATTGCATCTTTCTTTATAAGTACATGTGTGTATTATATACTGAAGGAACACAGATTAAAATAAAGGTACAGTGATAATACATAAGTAATTTTCTTATTGTGGTTTTTAAATCACCCTAACCTAAAATTGTTAAATTGTTCAACGGAATTACAACAAATGTAACACATTATTGTTCAATATACACAAATGAATTTTCCCAGTCTTATTTTTCATAGAAAATATTTCCAGAATACTGAGTTAGACTACGTCTCCAACTACCATATTTTTTGTAGACATACCTGTACGTTATCACTTACAGCATATTTTAAAACGTGTCCAAATATCTATTTCTCCTTTAATTCTAGACTGCTTTAGAGTAGTTCCCATAATATTCTTCTTTTCCTTCACTTTAACTCTCTATTAGCACATAAGTGGGATTCAGTAAACACTAAGTCAAATACTAACTTTCTAAAGGGTCTTCAATTTGCATATATATTTAAGTTCGATCATATGATGTTAACAATATTTGAGAATTTTTACTTCTCAAATAAAAATAAAAATTGGTTTAAAAGTAAAAATTCCATATTGATCTAATTAAAATATTACATTAAGTAAAATATTCATTTATGTTAATTTCCTGTATAACTTTGTATATAGTAAATACAAACTACACTTTTACTATAAAAATAAGTGAAGGTCCAGTTTGGCAACACATATACTAAAATGGGAACGATACAGAAAAGATTAGCATGGCCCCTGTGCAAGGATGACATAAATATTTATAAAATGTTTCATATTTAAAAATAAATAAGTAAATGAGTTAATGAGTGATCTATTGGTCCCTTATAGTATCTTTACTCATGGTATAATTGAACCATAAGTTTGGATAAGCTGAATCTCAAAGCTGGTGTTAAATGACCACAATAGTAAAGATTTGAAAAAAGCTGAAAAAGCTTTGTGGGTTTTTATATATTTATAGGAGAATGCTCTCATTATGATAATAATTGCATTTGTTCTTTTTAAAATATGCAACACATTTTCCTTTAAAAAGTAAAGGTGGGATATAAATAAAATTTAGGCATATTGAGAATTTTATATAGTTAAGAATTAAAACAGATGATTTACTATTATGATACAATATGCAGCACAGACTGATGTAATGGATCATATTTGTTAAAATAATTGTATGCAGCTGCATAAAGATGTAAATGAAGTCCACCTATTTTGTGCATGGTGAAATCAAAGAAATTAAATCTTTGAAAATAATTATGTTTCATTCAGTTCATATAAAATTTTATTGTTATTTGTTAGAGCAAAACTTCCACATCTAAACATAAATCACCGTATATGTACATTTTATTTTTAAAGAGACATTTTATAATGCCATTATTATATAATACAGAAGATAACATTCTCTGATCATATGCAAAAATATTCTAGTAGAAATAAAATGAAAATAGATTTTATAAAATATTTTCTCTTCTTTTTGATAAGTTAAAATTACCATTAAAAATTCCGAATCACTGAACGAGTTATATAAATTCATACACCAAGAGTTCTATCCTCTCACCAGAGATGTGTTAGAATGCAAGAACAGATTAGGAGAAAGCCATATATTTTGTGAAATCGCCTTCAGTGATTAAATAGGACCTTGCAAATTCCCAGTTACAACTAATTAGATTACTGGAATGAAGTAAAGAGACTCTTCTTCAATAACATCAATAGGCTTTACAGTGTGTATGTGTGTGTTTTAAGTGTACAATGAATTGTTATATATATATATATATATATTTGTAGTGTTCTGCAACAATAAAAATAATTAAATACAGAATATTTCCATCATCCCTCCAAGAAACTCCATATGCATTGCAAGTTGGTCCCCATTTTTCTCGTTAACCCCAAGCCTAGGCAACCACTAATCAAATTTTTGTCTCTCTCTATATGTCAATTATGGACATTTCATATAAATGGAAACACGCTATTTAGTCTTTTATGACTATTTTATTTATCGCAATGTTTTCATAATATACTCATGTTAATTACCAGTACTTAATTCCTTTTTATTGTCAAATAATATTAGATCATAGAATTTGACCTCATTTTGTTTATCCATTAATCATTTAATAGACAAGTGTATTGTTTCCACTTTTTCACTATTATGAATAATGCCATGATGAACATTTGTGTATAAATTTTGTCTGGATATTTATTTTTATTTTTATTTGGTATATACAGATGAGTCGAATTGTCATGTAACATGGTAACTCTATAATTAACCTTTTGAGAAATGGCCAGACTGCTTTCTGAAGCAGCTGCACACTTCACATTCCCATTAGCAGTGTATGAGGGTTCCAATTAATTTGCATCCTTGTTAACACTTGTTATTATTATGTCTGTGTTTTTTTTTTTATTATGGCCACCCTCGTGTGATGACTAATGATGTTGAACATATTTTAATATTTTTAATTAGCAATTTGTTTATCTTTTTTAGCAAAACATCTATTCAAATCCCATGCCCATTTTACTTTTTATGCACTTCATTGTTGAAATGTATGAATATTTATATATTCTATATATGGGTCAATTTTCAGATACATGATTTGCAACTATATTCTTTCATTCTGTGGACTGACCTTTTACTTTCTGGATGCTATCATTTAATGACAAAAACATTTCAGTTTTGATGATCTACAATTTTTCTAATTTTTCTTTTGCTTTATGTGCTTTTGGTGTAATATCAAAAAAACGTGTTGCCTAATCCAAGGTGACAAAGATTTTCTCATAGAATTTTTTTCTAAAAGTTTTATAGTATTAGCTGTTACAATTTGGTTTATGATCCGTTTTGAGTTAAATTTTAAGCGTGGTATGAGGAAGGAGTTCACATTTACTTATTTATATATTTTTCACATGTATATCCAGTTGTCTCAGCACCATTTGTTGAAGTGACTATTCTTTCCCCATTGAATTGTTGTGACATCACTGTAAAAACTAATTGACCCTAAATGTAGACATTGAATTCTATTCAATCAATCTCTACATATATCTCTAGGTCAGACCAAATTGTCTTGATTATGGTAGCTTTTTCTTTTTGTTTTCGTTTTCTCCTGGCTCAGCCAACTGAGTAGCTGGGCTTACAGGTGCTTGCCAACACTCCTGGCTAACTTTTGTATTTTTAGTAGAGATGGGGGTTCACCATGATGGCCAGGCTGGTCTTGATCTCATGACCTCAAGTGATCCGCCCACCTCGGCCTCTAAAGTACTGGGATTACAAGCGTGAGCAACCATGCCTGGCCTATGGTAGCTTTGTAGTAAAATTTGAAATTGGAAATTGTGAGCTTTCTAACTGCTATTTTTGCAGGTTTTTTAAAGTTATTTTGAGTCTCTTGCATTTCCATATTAATTTTAGAATAGGATTGTCAACTTCTGGAAAAAAAAAAACCTCTAACTATGATATGAATACATACTTTATAGAATCTGCGGATTAATTTGGGGAATATTGCTACTTTAAAAACACTGAGTTTTCTGGAACAAGAACATGGGAAATCTTTCTACTTATTTATGTCTTTAATTTCTTGAAGTAATATTATATAGTTTTTAGAGTATATGTTTTGCTCTTCTATTAAGAATTGTTTTCCAAATTATTTTATTCATCTTGATACTATTATAAATAAAAAGTCTTTGATTTTATTTTTGAATACTTTATTGTCAGTGTATGGAAATAAGTTATTTTAGTTTATTGATCTTGTATCCTAAAACCTTGCTGAAAATATCTATTGTCTAGTAGATTTCTTAGGATTTTCTATATTCAATGTCATGCCATCTGCAAATAGATATAATTTTACTTCAGCCTTTTCAGTCTATACATTTTGTTTATTTTCTTGCCTAATTGCCCTGTCCAGAACTGTTAGTATAATATTGAGTGGAAATGGCAAGAGTGGATGTGGTTGGTTTGTGCATGATCCCAGAGTGAAAGCTTTCAGTTGTTCGTCATTTACTACGATCTCATGGAGACAGAGTATAGAATGATGGGTATCAGAGACTGTAAAGGTTAGCAGGGAGGAGAGGTTGTAGAGAAGTTGATTAATGGGTAGAAAAATACAGTTAGATATTGTGGGTTTGATTTCAGACAATTGTAATAAAGTGAATATTATAATAGAGTCACAAAAATTATTTGGTTTAACACCGTATACAAAAGTTATATTTAAACTATACTGTAGTTCATTAAATGTGTAATTGACTATGTATATAAAATATACCTATCTTAATTTTCAAATATTTTATTGCTAAAAATTTCCAATGATCATCTCAGCTGGTGGAAAGTATTGCCTCAATGTTGATGGCTGCTGACTGATCAAGGAATGGTTGCTAAAGGTTGAGGTGGCTGTAGCAATTTTTAGGATAAGCCAAAAACAAAGTTTGCTGCATTGATTGACTCTCCCTTTCGTGAAAGATTTCTCCATAGCATGTGATGCCATTTGATAGCCTTTCACCCAGAGTAGAACTTCCTTCAAAACAAGGGTCAATTCTCTCAAGGCCTCCAACTGCTTTAACAAGTAATTTTATGTAATATTCTAATTTTCTTGTTATCATTTCAAGAATGTTCACAGCACCTTCACCAGGAGTAGACCATATCCCAATAAACCACTTTCTTTGCTTATCCACAAGGCACCACTTCTTGTCCATTAAAATTCTGACTTTCAAGTTTTATTATTTTAGAAACACATTTCATCAGGCTATAGCTTCCACAAATGGTGATTCCTCTGATGGATCTGAGCAGAGGAGATTGCAAACCTCTGGAATGGATTCATGGTTATAGCTGCCATTAAGAATATTTATGATTCATGGGAGGAGGTAAAATATCAACATTAATGGGGGTTTGGAAGAAGTTGATTCCAGTTCTCATGGACAACTGAGGGGTTCAAGACTTCTGTGGAAGAATTAACTACAGATGTGGTGGAAATAGCAAAAGAGCTAGAATTAGAAAAGAGTCTTGAAGATGTGACTGAATTGCTGCAGTCTCTGGGCAAACTTTAATGGACAAGCTGCATCTCATGGATAAGCAAAGAAAGTGGTTTATTGGGATAGGGTCTACTCCTGGTGACAGTGTTGTGAACATTCTTGGAATGACAACGAGAGAATTAGAATATTACATAAACTTACCTGTTAAAGCAGTTGGAGGGCTTGAGAGAATTGACCCTTGTTTTGAAAGAAGTTCTACTCCAGGTAAAAGGCTATCAAATGGCATCATATGCTACGGAGAAATCTTTCATGAAAGGCTGAGTCAATCAATGCAGGAAACTTTGTTTTTGGCTTATCCTAAAAATTGCTACAGCCCCCTCAACATTTAGCAACCATTCCTTGATCAATCAGCAGCCATCAACATTGAGGCAATACTTTCCACCAGCTGAGATGATCACTGGAAATTTTTAGCAATAAAATATTTAAAATTAAGATAGGTACATTTTATATACATAGTGCAATTGACTCTTGTTTTGATAGAAGTTCTACTCTGGGTAAAAGGCTATCAAACAGCATCACATGCTATGGAGAAATCTTTCATGAAAGGAGGAGTCAATCAATGCAGCAAACTTCTTGGTCGTCCTATCCTAAGAATTGCCTCAGTCACCTCAACCTCTGTCAACCACTACCTCCATCAGCCAGCAGCCATAAATATTGTCTTCATTTATTTCTGTGCATTCTTGAAGTCTCTGGTAGCATTTGCTTAATCAATATAGCTTTACTCTCATCTTCCTATCTTGTGCTGTTAATGACAAATATATGACATTTTTATGTTATGTTACTTTTTAAATCAGATAAAAGAAAGAGTGAAAAGTAATACATATTTATGCTTTCTTTAGAAATATATATTTCCCAATTCCCCTTGTTTATTTGTATGGATTCTGATTATTTTCTGGGGTCATTTTACTTTAGTGAAAATCTTTCTTTCCTTTTTTTTTTTTTTTTGTAATGCAAGTCTGCTAGAAAAAGTTCTCTCAATTTTTGTTTTTCTAGGAATGGATTTTTTAATTTTAAAAAAAAAGTCTTGTTAAATATAATATACTGTCTTTGGTTGACAGTTATTTATTCTTTCAACACTTTGAAGATGGCATCACACTGTATTCTGACCTATATTGCTTCTAAAGAGAAGGCAGCTGTTAATTTTCACTTGTGTGTGATTACTTATATGTGATGAGTTGATCTTGTGTTCCTGCTTTTAAGATACAGTTAGCCTCCCATATCCAGTGGTTCCACATTCATGGATTCAACTAACTGTGGGTCAAAAATATTTTAAAAATAACAATATAACAAAAATACCAATAAAAAGTAATATAGTATAACAACTATTTACCTAGCATTTATATTATATTAGGCATTATAAGTAATTTAGAGATTAAAGTATACAGGAGGACGTGCATAGGTTATATGCAAATACTATCATTTTACATGATAGACTTGAGCATCTGCAAATTTTGGTATGTATGGAGGAGTCTTGGAAACAATCCCCCATAGACTTGGAGGGCTGATTGTGTTCTCTTTGTCCTTGTCGTTGTCATACCTTGTCTTTCTCTTTGTCCTTGTCAACATTTTTACTATGATGTGTCCTGGTGTGGATATCTCTGTATTTATCCTACTTGGAGTTCACTGAGCACTTGTTATATTTATAAATTAATAATTTAATCAAAGTTGATAATTTTTCTGCCACTGATTCTTCAATTTTATTTCATCCATTTATCTGTCTATGCTTCTTCTGGTACTGCTAGTATATATATGTAGTTGATGTCATTTCACATTTTTCTGAACCTCTATTTATTTTTCTTTATTCTTTTTTCCCTTTGTTCTTCAGATTGTATGATCTCCATTAATCCTTGAAGTCTTGTTAGGTTCTTTGACATTTTCGTTTGTTTAATTTTGACATCCGCACCTTCTCACAGGCAGTTTTCTTCCTGCCCATGGATCACACATTCTTGGTTTTTTTATAGTCTCATAACTTATTTTGGCAAAAAATGAACATTTTAGATAAGATACTGTGGTATCTCTGAAAGCTGATCCCTCTGGGGCTTGTTTTTATTGTCATTTGCACCTTTGTATATGAATAAATAAATGAATAAGTAAATATAGTGACGCTTGCATTATTTTAGTTGTCTTATATATTATATAATGCTTATGACTACGTTTATACATATTATACTAAAAAGTACACTACATATTGCATGAATGTGTATGAGTCCCTGGCTCAAGGCCTTGCAGGCTACAGTCAGAGTGCTGGCCATCCTGTCTTCTTTTCTGCAGCTCGGAGTCCTCAGTTTTTGGACTGAAGTCCTCAGATACTAGAAGATTCCTTGAAATTCCCTGCCATGTAGCCCTTTCCATGGGCAGTTTATAATATGGCTGTTTCTTCTTCAAGGCCAGTAACAGAATCTCTCTCTCTCTCTCTCCTCCTTCTCCTTTCCTCTTTTTCTCTCTCACTTTCTCTGTCTGTCTCTCTCTATCTCTCTGCTTCCCTCCTTCCCTCCTTTTCTCTCTCCCCTTCTCTCTCTCTCCTCTTCTCTCTTTCCTTCTCTCTGTCTCCCTTTCTCTCTCTCTCCCTCCCTCCCTTCCTCCCTCTCTCTCTCCTCTCTCTCTCTGTCTCTGCCTCTCTAAGACAGTTAGGCAGATTTTAACATGAGGTGAAGTAATGACAGTAACTATCTCATTATTTTTACCACGGTCTATTGACTAGAGGGAACTCAAAGGTTCTTCCCACACTCAAAGGTAGGGAATTATATTAAGGTGTAATTTATTGTAGGTTACCCTGCAGTGTATCCAACATACATACATAAGTATATGCATATATAACAGCATTGGGTAAAGAGTTTACAAGTGATATGTTTATTTTCCCTTGGTATTTTTCTGTGTTTAGCAGGTGCCCATATATAACTATTTATTGTTTTTAGTGATAATTCATGAATAAATTAAGCTTTTGGCAGAGCCTAGAAAGCAAAAATAAAGAGTTCAAACAGAAAAATTATCACCTGTCTCAGACCCACCCTGTCTGGCATTTCCTCTGAGTCCAGTTTGCATAATAGTGTACTGCTTCTCAATTCAATTTTTTTTTTTGAGACAAAGTTTCACTCTTGTTGCCCAGACTGGAGTGCAATGGTGCAATATTGGCTCACTGCATCCTCCGCCTCCTGGGTTCAAGCGATTCTCCTGCCTCACCCTCCCGAGTATCTGGGATTATAGGTCCCGCCACCACTCCTGTCTAATTTTTTGTATTTTTAGTAGAGATGCGGTTTCACCATGTTGGCCAGGCTGGCCTTAAACTCCTGACCTCAAGTGATCCACCCGCCTCGGCCTCCTAAAGTGCTTCTCAAATCTTAAGGGAAAATATTGGAGTTCTTATTTTTATGAATGAGTTAATTGCAAAAAGTTGTGAGTTTTTTTAAGTCTTAATAACCATTTGTGTCACTATATGTCTGGTAAATCTGAATATTCCTGAATATTATCTATGGAGATTGTAAATTTTATATCATAATTAATATTGAATATTCCATTTGTGATTTTTATAATTTTATGTATTTCATATAAAGACCATTAGTTCATGATTGTTTTCTCTATTTTATTCAAAAAGAAAAAAATGCAGAAGAAAAAAATTAATTTTACAGGATGACATATAAAATAAGATAAATATACAATCCAGAAGTCTGAAAGCAAGCTGAGATATAAGCAGGCTCCTCCCTCAAATCTTAGTAATCAATCATCTGTATAATATCTGCATAGTCATCATCCTACAATGACAAGAGCCATGTGTTCCCTATTCACTACTATTCCCAGTGCTCAACAGAGTTTCTAGGAAATTGTGTTAGCAAATATTTGCTAAATGACGTAAAAGGGAAGCTGACACATGAACAACCTATGCCTCATTCTTCCTGGTGAAACAGAAAATTGGAAAAAGACTTTCAAGAAATACTAAAATTGTATGCCACTCACTAGATTTAATATAATAAAGAAAATATTAATAATGAATTATTTAATATATAAATGAAATATATTATATAAAAGAATATAGTATATTATATAATCTACAAAATAGTTTATCCCTAAAAATTATCATTTTCATTTATCTATATTCACATTCTTGAATTTATATTCAAGAAATAATTACTTATTTCTTTTTTTGTTTCCTTGGAAACAGAGTCTTGCTCTGTCGCCCGGGCTACATACAGAGACGTGATCTCAGCCCAGTGCAACCTCTGCTTCCCAGGTTCAAGTGATTGTCTTGCCTCAGCCTCCTGAGTAGCTGGGATTACAGGCATGTGCTACCACGCCCAGTTAATTTTTGTATTTTCACAAGAGACGGTGTTTCTCCATGTGGGCCAGGCTGGTCTCGAATTCCTGACCTCATGTGGTCCGCCCGCCTTGGCCTCCCAAAATGCTGGGATTACAGGCATGAGCCACTGTGCCTGGCCTCAGGCTAGAAAACTGTCATTTTGTTTCAGCTAAGTCTTGCATTTGGGTGATGTTTGGGGATGGCTAAATTGTGACCAGAAATTCACCTTAGATAATGTCAATTCTGGCACCTCTAAAAAGAAATAAAGGTTGCTGTCCAATGTAATTGCAGTTTTGGACCACAAGTTTTAAATCATTATAACTAGGCTCAAACATATCCTTATTAATCAAAATAGGGACCATTACAATCAGCACATTTTTGCCAATGAGAAATAAGTTTGTTTATACCTGTAGTGTAAAAATTCACGTTTCTTGATTTGGTGAACTCTTGGAATGCATTTTCTGCATCCTTCTGGTTGTGGAAGTGTTTTCCCTGCAAAATGTTGTTCAGATGCTTGAAGAAGTGGTAGTCAGTTAGCAAGAAGTCAGATGAATATGGCAGATGAGGCAAAACTTTGTTGCCCAATTCGTTCAACTTTTGAAACCTTGGTTGTGTGACTTGCCATCTGGCGTTGTCATGGAGAATCGAGACCTTTCTGTTGCCCAATGCCGGCTTCAGGAGATGCAGTCTTCAGTGTATCTCATCAATTTACTGAGTACACTTATCAGATGTAATGGTTACACCAGGATTCAGAAAGCTCTAGTGGATCAGACCAGCAGCAGACCAGCAAACAACGGACCATAACCATTATGTGTTGCAAGTTTGTCTTTGGGAAGTGCTTTGCAGCTTCTTCTCAGTCCAACCACTGAGCTGATCATCACCGGTTATCATATAAAATCCTTTTTCTGTCATACATCAGTTTATTAGAGAAACAATTCATTGTTGCATAGAAGAAGATGAGGACACTTCAAAACGATGAATTTTTTTTCATTTTCGCTCAGCTCATGAGGCACCCACTTACCAAGTTTTTTCACCTTTCCAATTTGCTTCAAATGGTGAACAACCATAGAAAGGTCGACAATGAGTTCTTCGGCAACTTCTCGTGTAGTTGTAAGAGGATCAGTTTCGATGATTGCTCTCATTTGGTCATTGTCAACTTCCAATGGCCAGCCCCTATGCTCCTCATCTTCAAGGCTCTTGTCTCCTTTGCAAAACGTCTTGAACCACCACTCCATCGTACGTTCATTAGCAGTTCCTGGGCCAAATGTGTTGTTAATGTTGTGAGTTGTCTCCGCTGCTTTGCGACCCATTTTTAACTTGAATAAGAAAATTGGCTCGAATTTGCTTTTTGTCTAACATCACTTCCATAGTCTTAAATAAACATAAAATAAAGAGCAAGTAATAATTTAGCAAAAAGCATAAAGTGAGAAATGTGCATTAAAATGATGTATAACATAACAACATTTATTTAAGAATGTATGCCAGTATCAAACAGCAAATTTCAACAATGCAAAAACCGCAATTACTTTTGCACCAATCTCAGTGCTTATTTTTTAAAATATTAATTAGTTTACAAAGATAACAGCTAAGATAATTTGTTCTGTTATCTGATAATTTTTTGCACCAATCTCACTGCTTATTTTTTAAAATATTAGTCAGTTTACAAAGATAACAGCTAAGATAATTCTGACTAAACTTTTGTTTTAAAAAGCCAGGCTATAATATGTTTAGAATATGTCAATATCAAAACTGTGAACTACTTTTTACAAATTAAGGAAAAATAAAATATTAGAAAACTTGCTACAATAAATCAATAGTCCAAATGCTTACCCCTTGTTAACCTTTTGGGTAACCACAACATATCTGAGATAGATCAATGAAATAAAGAACAAATTAAGTGCTATTTGGACAACAAAACATAGGTGAACAAAGTTCTCAAAGCCTCACTATTCTCAAGATTGTGTAAATGGATAGATCATGCATGAATAAATTGGTAAGTCAAAGAATAATTAAAAGTTGAGGCCAAGAGGCTGTTGGCATAATGAAATTTGACCAACATTCCTAAAGGGAGTCTGGCTAGAATAAGGCAAAGCTTTTCTGCGTCTGAGGGGAAATGGAGAATTCTACAACTTACTACGGCAAGGTTTTGAGCACGAAAACATAGAGGAAATAAAAAAAAAAAAAAGATGACCAGTCAGTAATCATGATGCAGTTGCTAATATTACTTCATTGGAGCCTTGTGAACATCTCCTGCCCAAAGTAAAGATAGATCCTAGACACTGGAAAGACTTTGCTTATGAATAAGTGTCTAATTACTTTAGGTATCAGACTTCATACAATTTCTGGCAGTTTCCCTGTTATCTCTTCTACATCTATTAACCATAAAATCAACAGCTAGTGTCCTAATACTGAGCTATATCTTGAGTGAATTTTTAAGTGTAGGAGTGAAAGTTAAAAATTGTAATTAAAAGTGGAAAATATATTTTATTAAGGACATAGCAAAATAAATAATAGAGCATCCAGATAATGGAGCATAGTTAATAGAGCTTACAGTAAATGTTTCAACTATATACTTATATTTTATTGCAGTTTATGGTATGTTGAATGCACTATTATCTGAACGATCCCTCAAAAAGCACAACCTATGTCAAAAAATTAATGAGCTTTGAGTGTTTTCTCGTTGGGAGTGCGTCTATAGATGGTTTGTTTTGTTCCTTTTAGTTTTTCAGTATTATTCAAATGCTTCGTAATGACTTTATGTTAATATTACAGTAAAAAGTGTGTTCATTTATTTCCATTTTAATAACATTGTGTGTAGTTCTATTCCATTACTAATACATTAATATTCATTTTACAAGCCCCAAATTTGGTTTTACAATCTGGATAAATTCCTCAAAAGTTTTTTGAAAGAGTGTGTGTGTTTGTTTGTATGTTGTGCATGTGTGGTTGTGTGTGTATGTGTGTCTGTGTCTATGTGTTTGGTTAATTTCTAAAGCAATTGCACCACCATGGTGCAATGGTATTGTAATTGTTCTTATTAAACTTACTGTGTCAAAAGCAGGAACTAGGATCTTAGAAAAAATTGATATAAAATGGGTGCTTTGACAGATAATTGTCAAGTGAATGAATTAAGAAAGAAAAAGTAAAACGTTGAGAGAAATTCACTCTTTTAGAAAAGAATTTAACAGACAATTCTTGAATTCTTTATTGCTATCCAGGATACGATCAGTGTAAAAAACTGTTTTACTAACTAATGTGTCATTTGTAATAGAATTTGAGGAAATACAGAGCAATGGGCAAGGTACAACTAAGAGAATGAAGTACCTGGACTAATCACTAAATCACTGTGAAATCTTTAGCAATTCATTTCTACTCTCTGAAACTCAGAGCTTTTATTAAGTATAATATTGGCAATTAACCAAGGAACCTCTAAATTCTCTTTTGCGTTTGAGCCATTTGTTCCATGAATCTACTGTCCATGTCATGTTTATGGCTCTCAGATTTTTCAAATGAAATATCAGCACAGATATCCTAAAAAGTGAAGATTCCTTACTATATTTAATTTGGTGAAAAGCTTAAAATGGCATGAAGTTATACTAAATAAATTAGCCTTTTTCAAAAGAAAAACAATTTCTGACATAAATTCTAGAAAGTATGGTTTATTTTTTGCTGTATTCGTTTAGTTTAGAGGAAAATTAACATTTTATATTCCAGTAACTATGTCATGTTTCTTGTATATATTAGTACAATTAATTACCTAACAACAAATAAAATTTTGTTATGTGTCTATAAATTTTCTAATAAAAGAAGTTGAGTTTCAAAGAGATGGACTACCTGACAGAGCTACATTTGGAATACAGGGCTTTCTGATTTCTACACATGAATTATCCCCCTCCTAGATTTTAACTCCCTTGAAGATAAGCCCTACATGTTGTTTGCCTTTATAAGCCTCACCCTTTTCCTTTACTCCCAACATTAGACAAAGAACCTTATATTTAGAAAATCTTCAGTAATGGTTGAATGAAGAAAGAAGAACGGAATGGGGTAGAATGAAGTAGGAGAGGATGAAATGGGCTGAGCTCAAGACGAATGGAATAAATTAAAATGAAATTGAATGAAAAAAAGCTGGAATGGAATGGTTGCATTGATGCGCGAGAAAATATTTTCTTTTCTTCCTCTTTACCTCTGCATCTAAAATCGGTCTTTGCCCAAGTATCTGCCGAAGTATTTAATGACCATTAGACATCCTTTCTTCAGACCTGCAGAAACAGTTGAGTTAGCAACACCAAAATAGGCCAAGATTATTTATTATTTTTGCTGTAACTAATATTTGTTAATTTCTTCATCTGTTATTTTAACCCTTATATATTGCCTTTTCCTGATAGGACAGTGAACCACTGTCCCGCCATCCTCAGTGATGGTGTCCGCTGAACCCCATAAGTCATGTTCAGAGTCCTCAAATTATAAAATGAAAGTCATTGTATTTTCCCTCTGAGACAACCACTGTGAAGCCACCAAAAAGAGAGCACAGGAATGTAACTTAAGATTTAGGATACAGATTGTGTAGTCCATTGTGTGCTGCTATAAAGGAATACCTGAGACTGGGTAATTTATAAAGAAAAGAGGTTTACTTAGCTCACAGTTTTGCAGGCTGTACAGGAAGCATGGCACCAACATTTGCTTCTGGTCAGGACCTCAGGAAGTTTTTACTTATGGTGGACAGCAAAGGGCAGCAGGCCTGTCACATGGTGAAAAGGGGAACAAAAGAAAGGAGGGAGGTCCCAATCTCTTTAATAACCAGATCCCACATGAACTCATTGTTCTGTGGAGAGCACCAAGCCACTTATGACCCAAGTACCTCCCTGTGAGCCCCATCTCCAACACTGGGGACTACATTTCAACTTGATATTTTCAGGAAAAAGCATCCAAACAATATCACACATAGATCTCTTTTGCTTTTGCTTTTGCTTCAGCACCTGCAAAATAGAAATGATAGTGGGACTCACACTATATGTGATGTTTAGAATATTGCTTGACCCTTAGTAAGAATTTAATAAATGTTAGTGTTTATTATTTACCTGAGTGCCCTTGACATTACCTTTCTTCTTTTTATTCAATTCCACATTTCAAGAAAGAAGCACTAAAACAATATGCATTGTGCATCTCACATGTGCCACACATTTTTGTTTTGTTTTGTTTTATGTGATGTGAACCTGAACAAATAAACCAGGTGTCTGAACTTACTAGGTCCACATTTGTGGTTTGTGTATCTGTCTGTGTCTGTATTTTGTGACTACAGCTGAAGACAATATAAACTAAGAAACCAGAAAACAAAATAATTCCATGTGTTAAGACAAGTAAGTTAAAATGAAATTAACTGTAATAGGAGAGGGAGTTTTTGGTTTGCAATTCTAATGGCTAGGGGGAAGGAAGCCAATTTTTTGGAGTATGGTTAAGCTGAGATGCACGGGTAAATTAGCAAGTTTTTAAGTCATTTAAAAATCAGAGAAAGAAGCAATTTCAAGGAGAAAGAACAACAAATTGAGATAAGGAATATCTTGAAATATTCAAGGAGCAGATGAGTAATGAGTGCAGTTGAAACATAGTGAGTTAGATGTATGTCTTCAGTGGGGAGGAAAGTAGGGGACAGCATGCTTGAGACAACTTTGAAGAATGAGACAAGGGTCAAAGCATATATGGTTATTATTATTATTATTATTTTCTAAGACAGGGTCTCATTCTGTCGCCTAGGCTGGAGCACAGTGGCATGATCACAGCTCACTGCAGCCTTGACCTCCTGGGCTCAATCAATCCTCCCACCTTGGCCTCCCAAGAAGCTGGGACTGCAGGTGTGTG
Source organism: Hylobates moloch (assembly GCF_009828535.3). Classification (NCBI taxonomy): domain Eukaryota; kingdom Metazoa; phylum Chordata; class Mammalia; order Primates; family Hylobatidae; genus Hylobates; species Hylobates moloch. The sequence goes on from NW_026652290.1 coordinate 26,229,019, forward strand.
CCACCACTCCCAGCTAATTTTTTCTTTTGTATTTTTTTTTTTTTTTTTGTAGAGACAGGGCTTTGCCATATTGCCAAGGCTGGTCTCAAACTCCTGTGCTCAAGACATCCACCCACCTTGGACTCATAAAGTTTTGGGATTACACGAGTGAGCCACCATGCCTGGCCCCATATAAGGTCTTGATTACTGTGAAAGGAATTTGGGTTTTATTCTAAGATACAGGGAAAGGTATTTGTAAAAGAGTAATTGATTTGTAAGAGAGTAATTATCAATGTTGGATAGAAAGTTGATTGCAAGAATGCTTGAGTCAAGAGCAAAGGGTAAAAAGGATAAGACAATAATTCCAATGATTGATCTAGAACCTTGATCAGGGCATAATGGAAGTGAGTGGAGGTGACATGCTAGATGGCATGCATGGGTCAGGAGAGATGAGCCACAATATTGTCATGTCTTCAAAATTGGAGGCTACTCGAGAATTTTGGTATGCTGATAGAAATAATCAGAGAAATAAAAATGATAAAGCAGGAGAGAGAAGGTTTAACCAAAGGAATCAACCCTTCTGATTAACATCCTTTATGACCACAATACATCCACCACTTTCCTAGGACAAAAGCACGGTTAGTAAAATTTTCATAAAAGTACAACCCAGCGGTGGCCTCAGAATATAAATGAGAAGCACCCAGAAAGCAAAAAATGATTGCGAGGCTCAAGGATGGCAGAAGAACAGAAAATGAAATAAAATAGTATCAAAAATATGACAAAAGCCTCATCTTCTCTGCACATTCTACCTTGGAATTATTGCCACTCTATCAGCCCACTTAACTGACCCACATTGACAAATTGACTTGGTATAAAATTACTCCAAGAAGAAAAATTCATCCCATTTAACCTACAGGCAAGAAACTTCTGACTACCCTCACTAACCTCTGACCATCAGCTCAGCTCTGTGTAGCAGGCCTTAATGCCTCTGTTGCCTCCACTCCCTTAAAGAAAGAAACTGAGATTTCCTTATTTCCACATTTAATAGGAATTCCTTAAGTCAACATTGCTTGACTAGTTGAGAATAAACACTTGAAGATCAAGTTAAAGAAAAGGAGATTCCAAATTTCTTATTGTTTCATAGCTATTAAATAAAGTCAGAATCAGATCTGAACTAAAGCTATTTTTAGTGCAAAGCACAGCAAACTGAAATGTGGTTGATGCACAAGGAACAGAAATGGGCTCTGTTGACCCTGCTGATCTGAAGTCCACTTAGATGGAAGAGAGTAGATGACACAGACTTGACTAAAAGCACCTTCCAAATTGACCTGTGGTCATATAGTACAAAGATCAGCTTCTTAAGGAGCATAGATTTGGTCCTCTAGCACAAGATATTACTTTCATGTCACATATTCATAATACATTATTTTAAGTGTGTGACATTCTAGAGTAAAGCAAAGAAAAGTTGCCTACAATGGCGCTGGAACACTCATGTACTGCCTTAGCTGTTCCCATATTCACATTATTTTATTTCCTGATGTGTGAGGCACATCACGCAGAAGTAATTACCACTACTAGTGATTTGCCCTCCAGTGTCCTCTGACTATAAACTGTTTTATGTATCTAATTCAATAAAACTGTCATTGGCTCTCTGATACATGATTACATTGTAAAACGAATTATTCTTATACATTTGCCAAACTAGCAGTTCATATGGGCATCCATGACTACATTAAGGAGGTTGATGTATCATGGAAATAATTCAGAATCCACAAATGACTGAAAGTGAGTGGACTCATTGCCTAAGAATCAAGTTATGTCCCTTCTCTCTCTCACCTTGTACTGTGCTTCACTGATTGCCTTAAGGAGGGAGGGTGCTGAAGTTATCATTTGACAGCCATCAAAGAAATAATGTCATTGTTGTAGACGTTCTTTCTCTTCCTAATAGCAACACCCAAACCCTTGTTTCTTAGCAATCTTCCACAGAGAATCTTCAAAAGCCATGCACCTTCCTCAGCAACAAGAGAGGTCTACTGGGCCCAATTATGGTCAATGAGACATAAAGGCATACTTGCTGGTGGTTTTCTGGGAAAAAAAAATTGACTTCTTAATTAGAAAGATAGGCTCTTACCCAGATTTTCTGTCACACTCAAAATGACTGAACCATTTAAAATATTTTATTAAGGCAGCTTGTGATTTGCTCAGGACTGTCTAATACCTGGTAACAATTAAATAACTAATAAAAAAAAAAGTTTTCAAAGTCAGAAAGACCTGCAATTAAATGTCAGGTGTGCCATATATAATATCTGTTATTTTGAATATGTTACTTAACCACTATACATCTTAGTTTTCCTACCTCTAAAATATTATATTCCCTCACTGAGATTCTTTTTTTAATATTTAATATATTAATAGTGTAAGTTGCATTAAGAGATTTCCAATTTTGAGCCTGCATCATGATTCAAAAATAAACTTTACTTGATTGGAGTGTGTTATTTGTAAACGTGGCCATGTAATCAGCTTACTAATATTTAATAATGTTTTAATCTATATATAAGTGATATAGGGTTGTTTTTTCCAATTTTGTTTTGAAATTGGGCCTAGATCAGGAAATTTGAAGTTTTTCATGATTTCCTATGCTTTGAGAAAATTTAAATAAGAGAAATACTCATTTTCTTAATAATTTATAAATTGAACAATAAAACAATCTATGCCTAGTGTCTCTGGAGAGGTAAATATTTGACTATCTTTTTTTTTATTATTTTTTTTATTTTTTGTTTTTATTTTTTTATTTTTATTTATTTATTTTTTTTATTATTATACTTTAGGGTTTTAGGGTACATGTGCACAATGTGCAGATTTGTTACATATGTATCCATGTGCCATGTTGATTTCCTGCACCCATTAACTCGTCATTTAGCATTAGGTATATCTCCTAATGCTGTCCCTCCCCCCTCCCCCCACCCCACAACAGTCCCCGGAGTGTGATGTTCCCCTTCCTGTGTCCATGAGTTCTCATTGTTCAATTCCCGCCTATGAGTGAGAACATGTGGTGTTTGGTTTTTTGTCCTTGCGATAGTTTACTGAGAATGATGTTTTCCAGTTTCATCCATGTCCCTACAAAGGACACCAACTCATCATTTTTTATGGCTGCATAGTATTCCATGGTGTATATGTGCCACATTTTCTTAATCCAGTCTATCGTTGTTGGACATTTGGGTTGGTTCCAACTCTTTGCTATTGTGAATAGTGCCGCAATAAACATACGTGTGCATGTGTCTTTATAGCAGCATAATTTATAGTCCTTTGGGTATATACCCAGTAATGGGATGGCTGGGTCAAATGGTATTTCTAGTTCGAGATCCCTGAGGAATCGCCACACTGACTTCCACAATGGTTGAACTAGTTTACAGTCCCACCAACAGTGTAAAAGTGTTCCTATTTCTCCACATCCTCTCCAGCACCTGTTGTTTCCTGATTTTTTAATGATGGCCATTCTAACTGGTGTGAGATGGTATCTCACTGTGGTTTTGATTTGCATTTCTCTGATGGCCAGTGATGATGAGCATTTCTTCATGTGTTTTTTGGCTGCATAAATGTCTTCTTTTTATCCCTCCCCATGGCTAACAGCCTATCAGGATTTTAGTCTTTCCTTGTGTCCATTTTCATCATAAAAATTTTCTTGAGAAATTATCCATCTCAACTCGACTTTAAAAATTGCAAATATTTGAAATTGCACATTAAACTCTCTAGCATGTACCAATTTGTTTTAAATTTGAATTGATATGTTTTCATATTCAAATTATTATTATTTATCTCTTTTATTTTAAATTTAGCAGGGCTCTGGTAAGGCTATTTAATATTAATAATTTATTTTAAATAACAATTCTTAATTTTATGTTTTTTTATTATCCCATTCTTCTTCTTTTGTTCTTCGTTTAGTGTACTCTTCTTACTTTATTTTGATTTGTTTCCCCTTGACTTAAATGCTTGCTTTATTTGTTTTGTGTATACAAACTCTTAATTAGTTACTCACAAGCTATTCATACTCTTTTCCATTGCCTTCCTCTACTATAGTTGTTATAAAGTACTCAACTTCAACTGCCTTGCAGTAGAGATACTTCTGGCCAGTGGAGACCATGTATTTTCAGCACCTTGCTCATGGCCTTCTCCATTCTTCCCACCATAGACACAGATCTTATGATTGGAGGTATCACACACATGGATCTGGAGAACACTGAGGATAGCAAAGGGGATAAAGAAGAAGAGCTTAAGTATATTGATGACAACACTGAGCAAAAACAAAAAGCACTGAGTGGCTTCATCTTGACAATGTATTGGCTGGGATTATAAACATCTTACTTATTCAAGCCAATATTAGTTGGGTTTTCTTTAGCTTTCTGCTGAACACACTATGACTAATAATTTATATTGTTGGATTTTCTACCGTATGTATAAAGCCTATATGAGTACCATTGGACAAATATGTGTGTTTTATACTGGTTATTCTAATAGTCTAGAACACTATTGTTTTGTTTTCTCTTTTTACTCTTAAAGTTTTTATGAGTGCTTCCTTTTATTTATTTACATATTTTTAATTTCCAGATAGATTTCGTATTTTGCATATGTTGTTCTGTTTTAGAATATAGAGTGCTGGGGCCAGGCACCGTGGCTTATGCCTGTAATCCCAGCACTTTGGGAGGCTGAGACTGGTGGATCATGAGGTCAGGCGTTCGAGACCAGCCTGGCCAACAGAGTGAAATCCCGTCTCTACTAAAAGTACAAAAAATTAGCCAGGCATGGTGGTGGGCGCCTGTAATCTCAGCTACTCGGGAGGCTGAAGCAGGAGAATTGCTTTAACCTGGGATGCAGAGGTTGCAGTGAGCCGAGATCGCGCCACTGCACTCCAGTCCAGGCAACAGTGTGAGACTCCATTTCAAAAAAAAAAAAAAAAGGAAAAAAGAATATAGAGTGCTATTGTCTTCATTTCCTTTCTGCCAATTCTCTGAAGTCCACATCAATAGTAAGCAGTACATCCTTACTATTTCTTAGAACTACTCTTGTACACATTACCAATATGATGAAATCAATAAGCAACTATCAGCTCTTATCTTTTCCAAATCATTGGTGTTATTTGATACATTTTTGTATTTCCTCCTTGAAACATTTTCTTTACTTAAAGATCAGGACATTAGTGTCTCTTGTTCTTTGTGGGGTGGAGGCAATTATGTGTCTCTCTTTTTTCATCTCTTTTGCTGGTTTATTTTCATCTGCTTAATCATTAAATGTTACAGAAACCAAGAGTTTAGTTTTTAGTCATCTCTTTATTTATACCTACTGTGTAAGTTGTATAAACAAATCACATGACTTTCAATATCATATATATACTCCTAACTCACACATTTACATCTCTAGATTTTACCTTGCTTTTGACATCCTGATTTTTATGTCTAACTGCTTACTTGATATCACTACCTGGATATCTTACAGATATCTCAAGCTTTATAGGTCAAAATGTACTCATGATTTCCTCCCCTAAAACATTTCTCTCATAGTTTTCCCTATTTCCATGACAATTTATTCTCCTAGTTAGTCAAAAAAACCTGGGGTCATTCTTAAATTTTCTTATTTTCACACAACCATCAGCAAATCCTGTCAGCTTACTTATCTTTCAGCAAAGTAAGTTTCTTTTATTGCTATTGGGTAACCTACCATAAATACATAATCTACCATAAATTTTTATTACCCTCAAAATACATGTAAATTGAGAATTCATATGTTTTTTTGAGGGTAATAAAAATTGTAACTCCTTTCTTGTGTATTGGGAAAGAATTTTCACATATTCCTTGTATAAAACTCCATAAACTTGCTGTTAAATTAGTTTTGATTTTTTAATTATAGCTAAGGTCAAAGAAGGCTCAAGCTTAGACCTACTAATGATAGAAGATAGGTTGTGAAAGTCTGAGAAAGAAACATTTTAGGCAAACAGAAAGCAAGTGTAAAGTTTCCCAGTTGAGAATGAATTTACCTATGCTGGACGTATGAGAAATAGGCCATCTTTACTGGAATGTAATAAATGAAGGCAGAGTAGAGAAAGGATATCTGAGACTTAAAGCCTTTTGTATATCAAATAATTGGACTTGAAAAATGTTATTGCTGGGCATAGAATTTCAGGTTAACAACGTTTTGTTTTGTTTTTTGTTGATTGTTTTTGTGAATAAAGATGTCATTGCACAGCTTTCTGGCTTGTATTGCTTTCAGTAAGATTTTTGCAATCATTGCTACCTTTGATCCTCTGTATGTATCTTATTTCTCTGGATGATTTAATTTTTTATCACTAATTTTAAGCAATTTGATTATGATATACCTTGATGTAGTTTTTCCATGTCTTCTGTTTCAAGTTCATTGAAACTTTTAGATCTTTGGGTTTATAACTTGCATTAAAAGACTTGAAAATTATGTTTCCTGTCTTACCCTCTCCTCTTTTATGGGACTCTACTTACTTACATAGCTACTTAGTTTTATTTACAAAACAATGATGCTCTGTTCATTTTTTTTCTTTACTCTTCTCTCTCTGTTTTATTTTGGATAATTTTTACTACTATATATTCAAGCTCACTAATATTTCTTCTGTAGTGTACAATTTATTGTTAATTCCATTGAATGCATTCTTCATTTTAAACATTGTAACTTATGTCTCTGGTAGTTTAATGTAGTCCTTTTTTATATTTTCTGTATCTCTCACCATACACATGCTTTCTTCTAATTTATGGAACAATATGTAGTATACTTATAGTAGATGTTTTATTACCCTTGTCTACTAATTTTATTATGTGAGTTATTTGGGAGTCATCAGTTTTATTGATTTATTTTACTTTTATTTACATTTCATATTTTTGTAGTTCTTTCTATGCTTGGCAATTTTTGATTGGTTGCTGTATTAGTTTCCAAGAGTAGTTGTAACAAAGTTCCATGAACTGGCTAGTTTAAAATAACAGAAATTTATTCTGCATGTAAGCAAAATCCCCGTGTAAGGGCTTCTTTATTTTTCTCTGTAACAATAAGTCTGGAGATGTAGCTGTTTTTTCTTCCACTGGGTGGTTCTGACATACGTGCATATGGTGGCTCAAAGGACCTAGGCAACAGAAAGCTTCAGTATCAGTTCAATCAACCAGCTTAAGCTAAATTTCAGGGCCCAAGTTTCTGAAATTCTCTTGACCTTCCCATCACGGACACAGAATGGCTGCTGAAAATCAGCCCTCATATCATTATTTAAAGTGAAAGAAGGATATTGAGTGGGACTATCAAGCCCCAGCAGACTTCTGTTTACATCTCATTGGTGAGAATCCCGTCATGAGAGCCCTAGCTGCAAAAGAATCTGAGAGAAAACTTAGCTTTTCAGCCTCTATAATAGAAGAAAATAATGAAAAGGAAGTTGCAAATGCATGTTGAGTAAGCCCACCAAAAATGTTTCTCACTTTTCTTATAGAGGTTTAATTTCAGACCTCATTTTAGGATTGTTTCCTCCACCCCCATCATTTTTAGTAGCTGCAAACCTACAAGAAGGAAGTTGGTAAAAAAAAATATGCTTAGCTGAAAACATAGGTCATTTTTTTAATAAAAAAGATGAGTGATGAGGCCAAAGTTCACATTCCCTACTTTTTGAACTAGAATGCCATTGTGGTTACCTATCCCTGTCTCAACATTGTATATCAGCATGTCAGAGGCAGACAATGTCTTCCTTTAGGTCAGAGGTCTCCAAATCAGAAGTAACCGAGAAGTTGTGTCCTCAAAGAATTGCATCTGTGGAGCCTTCTCTATACCAAGAGCTACTTTAGATGACATTACCATTGGATCTTTGGAGTGAGTGAGTGAGTTTTGCAAATCGAAAAAAAAGTGAATAACTGTGGACGGAGGGTAGAGTATGATAGGCTGGATTTCCCAGAGAGGTCCACATCAATATTTCTCATCTCTTAAACTCTTTTGCAGTGTGACTTACCAATCCACTCTTAGAAAGCAAACTCTATGATTCACCCCCTTGAAACTGGACAGGCCCTGAGATTGCTTTGACCAATAGGATATAGCACATATTATAATGTGTGAAGTGAGTTATATTCCTGTTATGAGTTGTGTCTCCCAAAAGTGATATGCTAAAGCTTTAATCTCTAGTTCCTCAGAATGTGACCTTATTTGGAAATTAGGCCTTGGTAGATATAATCAGGTTAAAATGGGCTAATTTGGGTGAGCCCTACTCCAATATGACTGTGTCCTTAAAAAGAGGAAAAAAGACATAGAGACACACACATAATACAGAGGGAAGACTGTGTGATGATAAAGGATGGGAGTGATGAGTCTGCCAATGCCTACACCTTCCAGAAGCTAGGAAAGTGGAATGGAACAGCACATTTCAGGGAGCATGGCTTTGTCAATATCTTGATTTTATATTTCTGGTGTCAGAACTTGGAGATAATAAATTTTGTCACTTTAAGCCACCTAGTGTATGGTAGACCTATTTCATAGCAGCCCTAGGAAACTAATACAGGCTCTTAGTCGACTTGGTAGCTTCTGTGTTCCACCTCTTGGAGTGCTCATTTTGAGGATCCTGACTCAGAACCATACCATTTGCCTTGAGAAATCTAAGCCATATGGAGAGGCCACATGCAGGCATTGTTATTACATGATTAGTTAAAAGCCCCAGTCAAGCTCCTTTCTGACAAGGCATCAATTGCCAGCCATATGTATGAGCCTTCTTGGATGTAGAAAGCAGTTGAGCCTCCAGATAACCACGTTCACCATCTGACTGCAGCTGCATGAGAAGTTACAAGTAAGAATTGCCCAGCTAAGCCCATTCAATCTATAGATCCCTGAGAGATCATAATAAACTGGTATTTAAGCCACTAAGTCTTGGAGTACTTTATTATAAAGCAACAGATAATGAGAATTATAAGCTTGGCATTAAACCTCCAAAATCTTCCCAACTGTAGATTTAAATTAAAAGTTGAACATTTAAATATATGGGTACAACTTTTTATTGAGTGAGGCAAATTGCTTTAGCATCCATTGGTATGATAAGAAAGAAAGTCTCCTAATTTTTAAACAGAGATAGTTCAGCCAGAATTTTCAACCATTTGAATTTGAGATGTTTTGAATACTGAAGGTTGAAGAGATGCCAGGTCAAATTGATTAAATAATTGCAAAATAAGGCAGTAATAATCACAACTCAATCCTTCAGTATAAAATGTATTGAAACATCTATAAAAAGCATCTAGCATAATCACACTTGTCACTTGGCTGACCGTCAGCATATCACTATCTGAGTAAAGCAGTTCATTTCCATGATCAGACCCACAACGTACACTTCTTGTTTGTTTAATAAACAGGTTTTTTCTTTTTACGAGGTTCTTGTTCAGCTATGCCAGCGAATTGCAGCATGTATCACCCTTAGCTGCCAGGTTTCCTCAGTTTAATCTTCCTTTGAACTGAAATTACCATTATCATTTACAGTAATCAATATTTACTTATACACCTGTGATGAGTTCTTAGTCCATCAAAAATAGCAGGGCAAGGTGAATCACTGTCTCTTCTTTTAGGGGAAAACAAATTCATCACTAAATACTGGTTTTCAAAATTACATATCAGAAAGACTCATAAGAAATGTAAGGATTTCATAACAAATGTAATTTATTCTGAATCAAGAGATAATCTCAATTCATACTAAAATTTTATTTCTCATTACTGTTTTTCATACTCTTTCCATTTTAGACAAATGGAAGGAATTGATCTCCACACCTTACACACCTTATAGTTTTTCAAAGTAATACTGAATGTTTTATACAGTGATTTAACATATCCTATGAAAATTGTAGGCTTTTTATACATATAATTTTATGTATTAAAAATATATATAAATGTCCTTCCAAAATGCCCTTATTTATCCTAATGCTTCTGAATTATTTTCTCTGCCTTCCAGTGTCTGATTACCCAGATCATACTCATCTCACCAAATTCTTAGACTACAATTTCAAGGAAGCCTTTTTCCGTTCACTCTTCTAAAATGGATCTCACTGTCTGTTTAACATCAATCGGTGTTTATCTCCTCCTATTTTGTGGCTTTCCTGAGTTTACCACGAATTTTAATTATTTACTCAGTAATAAAGTTAAAGGTTATAAGTTCTGTATATTTGGAATCTTAAGGATCTAGTCAACTTAGTATTTCTAAAGTCCTCCCTTGGTATCTATGGGGAATTTGTTCCGGGAACCCCAAGAATACCAAAATCATTGGAAGCTCAAGTTCCTAATATAAATTGGCATCGTATTTGCATGTAACCTAAGCACATTTTCCCATATATGTTAAATCATCTCTAGATTACTTATAATACTTAATTCAAAGTAAATTCTATGCAAATAGTAAGTATACCCTATTTTAAAACATATTGTTTTGAATTTTTGTATTTTATTTTTATTGTTAATTTTTTTCAATATTATTTATCTGAAGTTGGTTGAATTCCTAGATGTGGAGGTCCACATCAATATTTCTCATCCGTTAAACTCTTCTGGGCTGTAACCTAAGCACATTTTCCCATATATGTTAAATCATCTCTAGATTACTTTTGATACCTAATTCAGTATAAATTCTATGCAAATAGTGAATATACCTTATTTTAAAATATACTGTTTTTAATTTTTGTATTTTTATTGTTTATTTTTTAAAATATTATTTTTCTGAAGTTGGTTGAATTCCTAGATGTGGAACTCACAGATATGGAGGACCAATCTATATTCAATTTTTGTAATTAAGTAGCTAGCTGACTGACGAGTAGGCAGGTTGCGAGGAATAACTTTCCCTGTGAACAGCATTAAGTCAATAAGCTAGTAACAGCAAAAACATTGCAAAGTAAACCCAGGTGTTCCTAGGAATATATACTAACAGATAAAAGAAGTTAGCAGTGACTAATATAATAATATTTTTTATAATAGCCTAAAACTGGAAATTCTCCAAATATTTATCATTGGAGGAAGAACAATTATATATTTATACAATGGAAGAATCTGTAACAACAACTAAAGAATTAACTACTGATGTATGCAATCATTTGGGTGATTCTCAAATCACTTTTAGTAAAAAAGCCAGATGCCCAGCAAAGTACGTATTGTATGATGATATTTTTATAAAGTTCAAAAATAGCCAAAAAAAATATGTTGAAAGAAAATGGAGCACTGTCCTTGGGCATGGTGAATTTAATGGAGTAATATTAAGACTTTGAAGGATAAGCTGACATATCCACAGTCACAGTGAAAAACAGTAAGATCAGCAGAGAAATAAAAGACTGTGTATAGAAGATTTATAAATTAAAAAGTAAGTGTGGTCTAATTGATGTATATGGAGAGCAGAACGATGATTACCATGTGCTGGGAAGGGTAGTGAAGTGGCCGAGGGTGGGGAAGTGAGAATGGTTAATGGATACAAAACTATAGATAGAATGAATAAGGTCCAGTACTTGATAGCACAACAGGGTCCCTTCAGTCAACAATATTTCACTGTGCATTTAAAAATAGCTAAAAGAGTATACATGGATTGTTTGTAACACAAAGGATAAATGCACTAGATGCCTATATCAAAATATCTCATGTACCCCATATATATATATATATATACCTACAGAAATTACAAATAAAATAATAAATAATAATAAAATAAAATACAAATAATATAAAAAATAATATCACTATTTTATGTAAATTTCTGTGTACTCACAGAAATTACAAATAAAATAATAATCCTCCAAGGCAACAAATATTATCATTTTTATCATTCTTTTGATGCTCACATGAAATATTTTAAAAACTGACTTCAAAAATTCCATGTAAGAAATCTCAAAATTTTTAAATTAGCTGCATTACCATATATTCAGCATGAAATTATATATACAGAAGAAATTTGCTAGATGCACTGTAAATAAGAACCAATATTTTGAAGTTTCATATGTTCGTGTGTGTGTGTGTAAACACATAAATTGTTAGATAGATTTACTTGGAAAGATCACACCCTCATATAAAATTCTATAATATTTAGGAATAAATGATGAGAAAAAATCTATTTATCAAAGTATCAGGGATTTAGAACACTAGAAATTAAAGAAAAATCAGAATAACTGGAGATAACATATCTCACCAAAAGCAAATAGCTACTCAGTTCTGGAAGATTCTCATATTGTATGAATGTGGTTCCCATGCTGACAAAGTTTCCAATTTTACTTTTTTAGATTATCCAGGGAAAAGAACTTTATTTAAAATCTTTCAACTGATAAATGTCGGAAATCAACTTTTAAAAAAATATACTACAAGATAAGAAAAAATACGTCTGCAAACAAAATGTTCCAAAGTAGCGATCTTCAAAGTTAAGGCTCTGCTGTATTTCACATCCATATCACCAGTGAACTTGTGAGGAATGCAGATGCTCAGGCTCCTTCAATACCCCTGCAAATTCTATGGATAGAGCCTTGGAATTTCTTTTTAACAAGCTCATTCTTCGACACCGTCAAGTTTGAGAAACACCGTAAAGAACTAGAGGTCTGACTACAATTTCCCATCTTCCCAAAACAGTTTTTTTTGTTTTTTTGAGTTGGAGTTTCACTCTTGTCACTCAGGCTGGAGGGCAATGGCATGATCTCAGCTCACTGCAACCTCCACCTCCCAGGTTCAAGCAATTCCCCTGCCTCAGCCTCCCAAGTAGCTAGGATTATAGGTGCCTGCCACCACTCCTGGCTAATTTTTGTATTTTTAGTAAAGACAAGGTTTCACCATGTTGGCCAGGCTGGTCTCGAACACCTGACCTCAGGTGATCCACCCGCCTCGGCCTCCCGAAGTCCTAGGATTACAGGCATGAGCCACCGCTCTCGACTCATTTCTTTTTATCTTATTGATTCCTAACAATGGATCTCTTTTTTCACATGGCATCAGATTTGGCGTCTGTCAGAAAGACATAGAATCTGTCAGCTCATTGAAAGGAAATGCTTGATCATTTAAGGAAAAAGATATAGTAGAGCATAAAGAATTTAAAACATTAAAAGTAAAAAGATTAAAAGGAAAAGCATTATTATATGGCCTTTATCTTTTGAAAAGAAAGCAATACATTGAATCACCCCTACCAAGGGACAACATAAGTTCAGGAGATTGAAGTGTTAAAGGATACTCTTATTTAAATAGAAAAAAAATGCAAAACATAAGAAAAAAACAAGAAGGTAGCAAGATATGCTGGTGAAGAGCTACCCATGGTAAACACCCAGTGCCGTTTACTCTAGAACTATACATGCTCTGATTGAGGTTTATGGTAATATATCTTCCTAAAAGCAAAAACTTTTTTCTTCCTCATAACTACCTGCTATGTTGATTTGTTTTCTAAAGAAACCCTAAACCCTAACAAGCCAACGAAGAGTCATATAAACCTAATAAAAACCAGACAACTTGACTTTCTACCAAGAGGCATTCTAGTGAATAATTAAATACAGTTCGATTACTTGCTGAGTTGTTAGCACGATGTTAGCCTTTAGGGAAGCAAAGTATGTTTCTAGTGTGTTGTATGTGTTTGCATTCACAAATAGCCAGTGGAATGTTATTAATCAAACATAGAATCTCAATTTCTTGTGTGTGGCAAATCTTCCAAGACTGAGCCACAATAACCACAGCTAAAATGCAGAGACAGTAAATAATAAACACAGTGACATATTTCACCACTTATACTCCTTTAGTAAGATCTAGGATTAAGCATAGACAAAAATGAAATCATTTGACTTTTTTCATATATTTCCAATCTGATGAACTGAAGTTTGAAATTCATCAATGAAACTTTGTTTTTAAGCTTTTAGTCTTCTTCAATGGTCTCATTTTAAGTAATTGAATGGAATGACTAATTTATAAATGAGCTTGAACTCACAATCAACTGAGGACAGATAGTGTTTGTGAAAGCAGCTGGAATCAAATATGTTGAAAATGAGGCTCAGTTTGTGATTGGGTAGATGACTGAGTTTACAGGCATTGCTGATCATTGTTGAGAGGAACAATCCAGAATAACTTCTCAGAACATGTGGTTACTTGAGACTAATAGGTTCGGATTGATTGGAAGAGGAGGAGGTGTGAGAAAATATGCAGATTTATATGACCTGGTGATAAACAAAAGGGAGACATTCACTCTGATTCCCAGTGGGAAACCTGCTCCTTTTCTTTCTCAACATTTTAAATAATTACAAAATAGTTAGAAGTTTCATGATGGGGGCAGGAGTATTGGTCCCCTTTGTGTTGGATGAAGGGTTTGTCTTCAACATCTTCACCATATTGAAATGCAATACATATATATTTATATAGAGATATTTCTTTTAGCAGAAGCTTGATCATTAGAAGAGGCTGCACTATTATAAGTGCTGCTGGACTTACAATGGGGTTCTGTTTTCATAGACCCATCAGAAGTTAAAAATTCATTTAATACACCAAACCTACCAAACATCATAACTTAGCCTAGCTTACCTTCAAGTGCTCAGCCTACAGTTGGAAAAATCATCTAATACAGAGCCTATTTCATAATAGAGTGTTGAATATCTCATGTAATGTATTATTAAATACAGTACTGAAAGTATAAAACAGAATGGTTATATGGGTCTCTACTGAATGCATATCACTTTCATACCATTGGAAAGTGGAAAAATTATAAGTCAAAGTTGGGGACCATTTGTATTCCAACTGGATGTTAAATTTTTCTTTCCAACTTAGATGAGAAAACTTAGTCACATATAAGTATTATAGCATAGTAATAAATAAATGTTAGGGAGAGTCAAATGCCACTGCTACACTACACCTTTCTTTCTCTTATGGTTTCTTATACAATAATTAATAATTTTTTTTTTACTTAAAAATAGAGTGTGGGGGTCCAACTGAGTTTTGGTACATGAATCTATTGTGCAGCAGTGAAGTCTGGGCTTTTGATGTAAGCATCACTCAAATAGTATACATTATACCCATTAGGTAATTTCTCATCTCTCACCCTCTTCCACACTCCCACCTTTGCTAGTCTTCAGTGTCTAGTTTTCCATTCTCTATGTCCATGTGTACACACTTAGTCAAATGACATGAGAACATGCAGTATTTGACTTTCAGTTTATGAGTTATTTCACTTAAGATGATAGCCTCCAGTTCTATCCATATTGCTGCAAGAAAACAGCACATTAAAATTTAATGAGAACTGTGATATCTTTCATCATTCTGCCATAATTTTTCCTAGTTTTGCCCATTTAAAAAGAAAAGAGAGAAAGAAAATAAAAAATAATTAGCTAGAAAATTATTCAATTATATGTAACCCAATTAATACTATAATACATACATAATAATACATAGTAAACCCAGTATCTACCCACATGAAAAAAATAAAAGGGTGATTTGTGTTGAAAGAGTCAAGAGATGCTATGAATATGGCGAATTGAGTTTGGTTAGGCTGGGAAGGTTAGGGTTAGATTTGGAGAGCTCTCATCAGGCTCCATGGGCAGGCTATGCCACTGTATTCAAAACGCACAGCAAGTCCAAATCTGATTCAGACAGCCAGGGATACCACATGGTGCAACATGGCAGCTGGCACATTGAAGCAGTGATGCAACCACATTTGGAAGCCAGACAGAGCTTCTGTCAGAATCAGGAGGGTCTGCTTCTGTGGCAGTACTATGAGAATTACATCATGGTTGAAAACTGATGAGCATGGGTCATCAAACAATTTAAGTTTCATTGTCTTTTTTAGCCTTATGTGGTAGTCTGCAAAGACTCAGTAGGCAAAATAAAATGGTTGATTTTAAATGCGTAAGTTTGGGAGCAGATTATGGCAGGAGGTCATGATGTTCTGGTAGTATTGCACAGGCCAATAAATTAACAGAGACAGATTTGGATTATAAGCATTAAAGAAAAAAAAACTAAACCAAGAAGCATAGTGAAATGAGAATGAATTTATAGTTAAGGCAAGAAGAAAGAGACAGTGTTGTATTTACTCCTGGAAAGGGAGGTCTAGGTATGCTAGGAACTTTGTAAATAATTTGTCGTTGTAAAATAGTTGCATTTTCTAGAACAATACTGATTCTATGTGCTCTATTCACTCTTGAATAATTTCAATCTTATGCCAATGCTGATAGGCTAAATGTGGACTGTTCTTTTCAAGAAAGTACAAAAACATCCCTCATGTGAGCAATCATTGAATGGAAAACCATTTGCAAGAGTAGATATCATCACGCCTGAATTCAAATGAAAGCTTGTGTCATCTTTCGTGTTTGTTCTTTCTTCCCTTGAAAACAAGTCGTTTTATTTTTAAGCTGTTCTGTGAACACAAAAATCTGATCAATAATTTATGTTACATTTTCTCTTCTTATGGATATGATGTGTTTGACTAAAATGTGGAGAAATTATTTGAGGAATGTTTTAAGTTATGAATGCTCAAAAGCAGGTTTTTGAAAACAAGAAGTTGATGGGTGTGGTTCATCTTTGTCTTGTTTTTCTAAAAATTTATCTGACAAAAGAATGACTTGATTAAACATTTTAATTTTTGTATTTTTATTTGGATCTTCTTCTAAGGACAACAATACAAGTGAATTCCTAGGCAGCACAAATGTGTTCTCCAGAGGAGAGAAAAAGATAATGACACTTTCTCAGTGTGATAGGGGTTGGTACTCTGCCATGAACCCCACTCGTTTAGACACATCTACAATCAGTAGTAGGGAGCACTTGGCTATTGCTCTGCTTCAGGGTAAATGTAACATCTTTTATCTTCTCAAGTTCAAACAGTTCCATTTGTCATTAAGCGAAACACTGTACTGTGAGGATAGTTTTAGTTTAGTCTTTTCTCACTTTTTAACCTCCCAGCTAGTAACATGCCCATTTGTCATTAGGAAGAACATTTTACTGAGGATGGCCTAAACGTAAAAGCTTTTTGTTCCTGGAGCAGCAGAGCCTCAAAAGTTAATCATAGAGATACAAAAGTTTGAAACAAAATTTTTGTTTAAGAATTTGCCTCCACTGAATACGAGAAAAATGCATCTTAAAACATTCCTATTTCTTTTACTGATAGCTGAGTGAGCCAATGTCCATGCTGCTTGCTGAAGCACTTTAATTATAGTGTAATGTACCTACAGTTGAGTTGAATTGTTATAGAGCAAAGGTTAAGAAAGGATTGAAGCAGAAAGTTTTAAAAGCTTTTTAGCTACAAATGTTCTGCAGAAGGAATTTGCATATTCAAAGGAATGCAAATAATGAGAGTTAAGGGGCTTGGGAAAAGGGGAAAAGAAGAACATTTTTATCATCACCCTGGGTCTATTTGGTGGTAAAACAAACAAAAACATTCCTCCTACTGTTGCACAAAGGAAGCATTTTGGAACAAATGGTGCAAGGTATTTGTAGAAGAAGTTATATACCTCCTGAAATTCTGCACTCTCATGCATTTGTACAGTATCCAGTTAGTAAAACAAAGCTGAGGACAGGAGAAACGTTTCTGTATTCCTGCCCCTATACAATTAAAGAACATAAATACTTCCAGATGTAAGGTGATAACCAAATAAAGACTGATGTTTCTTACTAGAGAATTATGTTAGAAATTTTAACGGGCATGCATCTTCAAAAGAGTTCCTTAGTTCAATGGTTCTCAAGCCTTAGCATGCATCAAAATCACATAAAGAGATTGTTAAAACACAGATCAGAAATTTGGGAGAAGCAAGCTGCCAAGTTGTAAGCATCCCTACAGAGAGACCCAAGCCTGACTGTACCCTTTTAGAGACCTTTGGCCAGAACCAGTCAGCTAAGTCACTTGTAGATTCCTGATTCCTGACCCTCGGAAACTGTGTGAAGTAATAAGTGTGTGTTAAGATGCTAGGTTTTGGTACTTATTGTTATACCAAATAGATAACTAATAAAATAGTACAGAACACTACATAAAACTCCAAACTTTGAGAGATTGTAGACAAAGGCTTAGAATAAGCTTCAGTTAAAACCTCAACTCTGATATATGGAATAACTAGAAAGGTGACCACTATGAAGTACCTTTTCACGAGTTATAATGGCAGGTGTACTGGTCTAGGAAAAAAAAAAAGGATCAATGACTCATCCAGAACAAAGTGGCAAGAAGAGAAGTTTCAAATGAGTTCAGGACAAAGCTGTTCGAGATTCATTTATTTAAAAAAAAGATTGCATAAATACATAAGATCTGAAATTCGTGGCATGTATAGTTTTAATTTATAATTTTTTTTTTATTATACTTTAGGGTTTTAGGTCTAACATATAAGTCTTTAATCCATCTTGAATTAATTTTTGTATAAGGTGTAAGGAAGGGATCCAGTTGCAGCTTTCTACATATGGCT
>NW_026652290.1:26247381-26322215 GCF_009828535.3 Hylobates moloch
GGCTTAGGATTGACTTGGCAATGCGGGCTCTTTTTTGGTTCCATATGAACTTTAAAGTAGTTTTTTCCAATTCCGTGAAGAAAGTCATTGGTAGCTTGATGGGGATGTTTTCTTTAAAAATTTACTGAGTTAAGTAAGTTTACCACCTTGGGAGCATTTTTGATGTTAAAAAATTTTAATTTCTCCCACATATTTCATCTATTAGCATATTCTATGGCTCTTGAATTATAATTTCTAAAGTATATTTATGCTATTTAGTTTTGCAAATCTATTAAACATGATCATATATAGCAATGGTCAACTATAGACACTGTCATAGCAATATCTAGATTATAGATTATATTGCCAAATAAAAATAAAATGACACTGTGGTGATTACAAATGGTACATCATTGTTTTAACAATAAGCATTACCCTGAACCTAAGAGGGTAAAAGATATACAGTTACAGGCAATTAAATTTCCTTTCCTGTGAATGTTTTATTTATATCCTTGAACTACTTCTTCTTTGAGGTTTTTTTTTTCTCATTGATTTGCAGGTACCTTTTATGTAATCTGTAGATTATCATTTTGTCAATCATAATATTACAATTATATTACTCTTCCAGTCTGGGCTTGTGTTATCATTTGGTTTATAGCTTGATTGTGGTTTGTAGCTTGGTGTTTGGGGGTGATAAGGTCTAGAGTTACTTCATTCTCAGATGGGTAGGCAATTCCTAACTATCCAATGAACCCAATTGTTACCTCCTGCAACAAACAGGTACAGAGGTTGTCCCCAGACTCTGAAAGATACTTATGTCTGGGCTCCTATGTCTGTGTCTGCTTCTTACTGCTTATAGCTTCAGGTGTAAACCACAAGTTAATATGGTAGATTCTGTTGTTTTTCACTTTAATCTCTAGAAATTCCCTGTCCTTGTATTTTAACCTATGATTTTTTAAAGTATTTAAAACATTCAATATAACGTTTTTGATGTTTGCAATGGCATGAAAAGATCTCAAAATATGTTCAATTCACAGTATAAACTTTAAAAAAGTTGTATTTTCTGCTTCTGTTTTAATTAATTATTTAATATTACTATATATAAATATATGTGTGTGTATATATATATATATGCATATATATAAAATACGTGTTTGTGTGTATTTTCTCCTAGTTTCTTTTCTGGGATGGAGTGGTGGTGAGGATTATTTTAATGTAGCTTTTCAAATTGTCTAATGAATATATTTAAAACTATAAAATTCTCCCTTTATTTTCTCTTTGGCTATATCCTTAAGGTTGGAATATGTAGTATTGTCTTTGTCCTTTCCTTCCAAGCGGTCTAATTTTAATGATAATTTTAAAATCTAATTTTAAAAATCTTTTTAATGCTAGTGTTACTTATTTTTAAAATACAAGTGATTTTTTTTGACTCCACTGTTATATTAAATTCTGGCTTTATTTGGTTTTTGTAAGAGATTATAACATGTCAGCTCTGTTATGGCAGTTATTGAGTTCACGTGTGTGTGCATGCACATGCTCAAATGTGACTGTTTTCTTGTAAATGGCCCTTTGAATTAAAATTCTCTTTAATTCAAATACACAAATATGCAGAAGTGCTGAGCCTGAGGAGACTTCAGAGGATGGAGTTCTTCTCAGGACGAGAATTGGCAAGAGTGATGATATCAGCTCAAGCTTTCTTCTCATTTTTTTTTGTTTTGTTTTTTGTTTTGTTTTGTTTTCTAGTAAGAATACAAAGCATACATGTGGGGGTAAGAACACATGGTAATACGAAAAGAACAATCCCCAGGATCTTTTTCGCCACTCACAGACATGAGTTTGAATTTTGGTGATAGCATGGCCCATACTTAAAATGTGATCCATCACATCAGAAAAGCCCAGATTATGAACTTGCTGTTTTTCTCCCTCTATAAGCTAAGAAAAATTGTGGTCCTATTTTTTAGTCTAAGAATTCTTTGTTTTGCTTTTTCAAATGTTATTTATGTTTTCTTTCCCAGTTTAGTTTGAAAGGAACTTTACATATATATGCTCAAGTGCATTTGAGATACAGTAATGTCAATGTCCATTAAACTTCCATAAATTAATTTCCATTTCCCATTACCATTAAATAGCTTATGAATGACCAACTTTTATTCTGAGAATAACTAGCAACTTAAATAAAATACAAAGACAACATAGGACTGCTGAAATAATGAGGATGAAGGAACTGAAATTCTGTAAGAAGAGAACCACGAAGATGTCAGTTCATGGTTTTCTAGGGCCATTTACCAATGTTGGGTAAAGAACAAGAGACCAATATAATGGATTTTCATGGACAGAGGGCTACTTCTGGAAGACAGAAAAACATCTAAGCATTTGCCTGTCTTGTGGGGCTTATGAGAGAATATTGTAGTCTTGGGTGGTCAAGTTGTTCTTATTTCTGGATACACTTAAAATGGATATGCATAAAATGTAAAGAATTTTAAATGGGAGTATGTAAAGTGAATGCCCTATAAAGCAAATATAAAATACGAACCTATATAAATATAGGTATTGATACAGATATGAAGGTAGATTGATTACATTTATCTTTCTTGCTTCCTTATTCTTTTTAATGAATAGGATATATAGTAAAAGTCTCAGTTGCAGTGAAGATGAACAGAGGACCTTTGCCTTACTTCAATTATCAACGTCAACCTACTGAGAAGTAAAGCAAATAATTCTAAAAAGCCTCTGTGTGTGCAGGTGTTAATTAGGGCCTTAAAGTGATTACTAATATTTTAGGATCACAGTTTAGCCTGTTAAAATAACAACAATCTCTTTGTTAGTGTATGTTAAGCTGTATAAAAACAGTTTCTGTGTTTCACATGTAAGATGTTTCTTGAGTTTGTTTAGTTCACTAATTTTATGGTTCAGACAGTGGGAGATCTAACTAGTTTAGTACGTTCAGCATACTATATAGCTATGTGAATCAAACACATTTCAATATTTTTCTGTCAAAGTACAATATTAATTCAACCAAAGAAATAGTTGTGGCCTCCAGCTGTGTTATATTATTAACAGTAATCTCTAGAGATAATTATTATTGTCTACTTTTTTGAATCATTTGATATGCTTTGAAATTTTTGAATCTTTTTTTTTAAATCACATCAAATGATTCAAAAAAGTAGAGCATCATTTTAAATACATTAATTACCACCAACCATTAGTGATGAATGCTCTGCCCCCTCCAAAAATGTTTAGCAGTGCCTAACACACACATAGATCTAGTGGTGCCATAAAAGAAATTTTGAATAATGAGTGTGAAACATAGCATGCAAATAGTACAATTTAACTTTGCCATTTTACCTTGATTATCTTTTCTATACAGATACAGTATATAATTTAAGGTGACAAGTCTTTAGTAATCTGCTGGACAGTTGTAATCCTTGGAAATGCCAGGCTTCCTCACAAAATCCTGCCCTTAAAAATAAACAGCATCATCTGTGTTTTATGTCATATGTGGCTTTGGCCTCAATCTCTACCTTTAACTCATCAGGAACAATTTCATCAGTTACATGACTTCTGAAAAATAAGTGATTAACAATCATTATGCAGACATACAAACACCACTGAAAGGGGTTTGCTCTGAAAGCAGCTGAATGGCTGGTTTTTCTGTTTCTAATTAAATGAATTTCTGATAAATAGGCCACTGTGTTTGTAGATATATTTATATTATTTGCATTTGTTACGTTCTTCAAAGTTCATAACTGCTATATCTTTCTAATGTAATTATCTTCTATCAGTCATAAACATGTCTCCTTGTTCCATTTAATTCTTTTCAACTTTTATTTTCTTTTGTGTCACATTGTCTTTACCTTACTTTGTCATTATTTGTGTAGTGAATTACACATGTTTTTTTCCCCGAGTTTTTTACATCCTTTGGTTTTAAGTGTGTCACTTATAAATGGCTGGATTTTATTTTTGTTATTGTCCCTGATCTGTGTATGATGGTAGTAACAATAATAGCTAACATTGTTCTCTTACTATGGGCAGGAGCCATTCTAAGTGCTTTACATGTTAAGGATTGAATCCCCAGAATAATTTTAAGAGATAGTTATTAATCCTACTTTACACATTGAGCAATTACTTTCCATATGGTGGAGAGAACACTGGCATTCAGCAGTATGGCTCCAAAGCTTACTTTTTAACCACTGCGTTCCTTCATGTTTTGGTCTTTTTTTACTTCTCCATGTGTACTTAATTGAGAGCAAGAAAAGACAGATCAGGGAATATTATTCTTATGTTATCCTAGTCAGTGTAATGTATTAGAATTTATTTGGCTAAATGCTATAGTGTAGAAGTTATAACCCCTCTTTCAGGAGATTTATAGTCCATCAGGAAGTTAGGGTTGGCAAACATATCTATTACAACAAAGAGTTTTGCAATAGTCTAGAATGAATGCTGAATTATTTCATATACACTAGGTATACTGTAGAACTCAGAGAAGATGAAGAGTCTCATGAATAGGTTTATTTTAGGTATGTTGAACAATAACTATATTGATTCAGCTTGCAGTTAACCTGGTACATATCTTGCTTTGCCGTGCTAAGTGGTTACAATTGCAGCAAAATAATTTAGAAGCACCTATAAATTAATATATTTAGAAATAAGAGATATTGAAGGGGAAGCTGACAGCTTTTTCTTTGGTAGCTACTTATAATTTAAACATATATGTTGACTCATTTAGTCATTGTAATTATCCTGAAGGCAGAAGGAATACAAGGAGATGGAAAAAATAGCTATGTTTGTGCCACATGACACCCTTTTCATGTATTCATTCATTTATGCATCCTTGAATGTATGTATGTTTTAATACTTTGGTTTAATAGTCACTGAGCACCTTACTATGTGATTGGTATAATTACAGATAATGGGGATGCAGGAAATACCAGACAATGTAATCCTTATAACAAGCCCCCCAATTTACACACAATAAAACATATTCAACTGTTTTGAAACTAAGGGTCACAGTAGTGACTGCTAAGCGACAGAGTCACACATAATTTCTCTAACTTTAAAATCCATGATCTTTTCACTACTGTAACTTTCCACAGAGAATGAGGAAGCCTCTTAAAATGTTGCAATAAGATAGACATTTGAGTAGTGAACATTATTTTTACTTTCTCATTAATTCGTGAAATAATAATTCAATATTAGATACATTAATTTTAAAGAATTTTTAGTTGATGGATTCAGTGAATAATCAAAATAACCAAACTTTATTCCTGTTATTAAATATATGATTACTTATTGTTTCTCTATTATTTATTGACTGTTGTTTGCATGTCACAATAAAAATTGCATGTTTCTCAGTTATGTGGCAAAGCAATTTTCAGCAACTGTTTACCAATACTGCCCCTCAATCATTTATATTAATGGCTCCAAAATGTTTTTTGTTTACATTTCTTTCTGTAACAGTATAGAAAGACTGATGAAGCTGTTCGCCAATTATCGCTGGAGATATTATTCTAATGAAAAGAGGGGAAAAACATAGAATTTAAGACTCTAAAATTGTGCTATCAGCATACATTTTTTAAAATGACAAGAGGCCAGCCAACATCACTTGAGCTATTGAGCCTAAGAAGTTGACAGACAATACTAGTAATCCACTTTAAGTCAAAGCCCTTACTAGCATAACAATAAATTCATCTCCTCAGTATTAAGCTATCCAGAGACTTCCAGTTTCTTTTTCTTTTCTTTTTTTTTGAGATGGAGTCTTGCTCTGTCGCCCAGGCTGGAGTGCAGTGGCGCTATCACGGCTTACTGCAATCTCCACATCCCGGGTTCAAGCGATTCTCCTGCCTCAGCCTCTCAAGTAGCTGGGATTACAGGCACATGCCGCTATGCCCGGCTAATTTTTGTATTTTTAGTAGAGATGACGTTTCACCATATTGGCCAGGCTGGTCTCGAACTCCTGACCTTGTGTTCCATCTGCCTTGGCCTCCCAAAGTGCTGGGATTACAGGCATGAGCCACCCAGTTTCTTAGATATAAATGCATTTTAAAAACCCTCTCCGGAGACTTTTGAATCTAAATATCAGCTGTTATATTGCAATTGGAAAATTATTAGTATGCATAGGATTATGTCAAAAATGAAAAAGTAATGAATGGAGTTATCCCAACTCACACCAGTTCAAAGGTTACTTCCAGTAATTTCAGCTGTGTTCACAAATGCTGAAGTTAGCTTCCTGGTGGCCCTGGAGAGATGCCAAGCACATTTAAATTACCATGAAATTTAAACTGGGTGCAATACATTTTCTAGTGAATGACAGTCATCTGTCTGGAATGAAAAATGAACTCAGTTAACTCTCTGTATTGTGTTTTATTTCACCAATGGCCCAATCTTTTGCTTATTCGGAATGTTGGGTAATGCTTTTAAGAATTACAGATAAAGAATATACAGAGTGCATGGGCTAATGAGACGTCTGTCTATTATTTTCCTTGCATTGCAGTGAACACACCACCTATAAAATTATCTTAAAGTGTTCTCTTTGATTGCTATGGTTATAGGCCTAATGTTCAGCCCCTCTCCATCTGGTAATCTGTCTCTATTGTTTATTTAAATGCTAGCTTACCAAAGGACTTTGATGCAAGAAAAATAATACTGTCTTTTAATAGTTTTAGACTAAAACTAGAAAATTAATAATTTATTTGCATGTTTATATAAATTTTAACAAAAATTTTCACATATTCAGGAAAGATAGCAAATATTACAGTGAATGCAAGTATATCCAATTATCTTTTTTTAACTTTTAAGTTCAGGGGTACACATGCAGGTTTGTTATGTAGGCAAACTTGTGTCATGGGAGATTGTTGTACAGATTATTTGATCACCCAGGTATTAAGCCTAGTTCCCATTAGTTATCTTTCTCGATCCTCACCCTCCTTCTACCCTCCACCCTCTGGTAGGCCTTAGTGTGTGTTGTTCCCCTCTATGTGTCCGTGTGTTTTCATCATTTAGCTCCCATTTAGCAGCAAGAACGTGCAGTATTTCTTTTTCTGTTTCCACTTTAATTTGCCAAGGATGATGGCCTCCGGATCCATCCATGTTCCTGCAAAGGACATAATCTCATTATTTTTATGGCTGCATAGTATTCCATGGTGTATATGTACCACATTTTCTTTATCTAGTTTACTGTTGATTGGGAATTAGGTTGATTTCATGTCTTTGTTATTGTGAATTGTACTGCAATGATGATATGCGTGCATGTGTCTTTATGATAGAATGATTTATATTCCTTTGGATATATATCCAGTAATGATATTGCTGGGTCAAATGGTAGTTCTGTTTTTGAGGAATTGCCACACTGTTTTCCACAATGGTTGAACTTATTTCCACTCCTATCAACAATATATAAGCATTCCTTTTTCTCTGCAACCTCGCCAGCACTTGTTATTTTTTGACTTTTTAATAATGGCCATTCTGGCCAGGTGTGGTGGCTCATGCCTGTAATCCCAGCACTTTGGGAGGCAGAGGTGGGGGGATCATGAGGACAAGAGATTGAGACCATCCTGGTCAACATGGTGAAACTCCATCTCTATTAAAAATACAAAAAATAGCTGGGTGTTATTGTGTGCACCTGTTGTCCCAGCTACTTGGGAGGCTGAGGCAGGAGAATTGCTTGAACCTGGGAGGAGGAGGTTGCAGTGAGCCGAGATAGCACCACTGCACTCCAGCCTGGCAACAGAGCGAGACTCCATCTCAATAATAATAATAATAGCCATCTTAATGGATGTGAAATGGTATCTCATTGTGGTTTTGATTTGTGTTTCTCTAAAGATCAGTGATTTGAGCTTTTATCCACATGCTTGTTGTTCGCACATGTGTCTCCTTTTGAAAGTGTTTGTTAATGTTCTTTGCCTACTTTTGAATGGAGTTGTTTGTCTTTTTCTTGTAAAATTGTTTAAGTTCCTTATAGTTGCTGGATATTAGACCTTTATCAGATGCAGTTTGCAAATTTTTTCTGCCATTCTGTAGGTTGTCTGTGTATTCTGTTGGTAGTTTCTTTTGCTGTGCAGAAGCTCTTTAGTTTAATTAGATCGCATTTGCCAATTTTTGCTATTGTTGTAATTGCTTTTCACATCTTCCTCATGAAATCTTTGCCTATTCCTTTATACAGAATGGTATTGCCTAGGTTGTCTTCCAAGGTTTTTGTAGCTTTGGATTTTACATTTAAGTATTTAATCCACCTTGAGTTAATTTTTGCATATGGTTTGCATATGGTTTAAGGAAGGGGTCCAGTTTCAATCTTCTGGATATGGCTAGCCAGTTATCCCAGCACCATTTATTAAATAGGTAGTCCTTTTCCCATTGCTTGTTTTTGTCAGCTTTGTTGAAGATCAGATCTTTATGGGAGTGTGGCCTTATTTCTGGGTTCTCTATTCTGGTCTGTGTGTCTGTTTTTTTGTACCGGTACCATGCTGTTTGGTTACTGTAGCCCTGTAGTATAGTTTGATTTTTCTAGTTCTGTGAAGAATGTCATTGGTAGTTTTATAGAAATAGCATTGAATCTATAAATCACTTTGCACAGTATGGCCTTTTTAACGATATTGGTATTTCCTATCCATGAGCATGGAATTTTTTTTTATTTGTTTGTGTTGTCTCTGATTTCTTTGAGCAGTATTTTGTAGTTCTCCTTGTAGAGATCTTTCACCTCACTGGTGGTTGTATTTTAGGCATTTTTGCTTTTTGTGGCAATTGTGAATGAGATTGCATTGCTGATTTGGCTCTCGACTTGACTGTTGTTGGTATATAGGAATGCTAGTGATTTTTGTGTGTTGATTTTGCATCCTGAGACTTTGCTAAAGTTGTTTATCAGCTTAAGGAGATATTGGGCTAAGACTATGGTTTTCTAGATATAGGATTATGTCATCTGCCAACATGAATAATTTGACTTTCTCTCTTCCTATTTGGATGCCCTTGATTGCCTTCTCTTGCCTGATTGCCCTAGCTAGTACTTCCAATATTATGGTGAATAGGAGTGGAGAGAGAGGGTATCCTTGCCTTGTGCCAGTTTTCAAAGGGAATGCTTCCAGCTTTTGCCCATTTGTTATATATGACTGTTATTATTTTGAGGTATGTTCCTTCAATACCTAGTTTCTTGACAGTTTTTTTTTTAACATGAACGGATATTTAATTGTATCAAAAGCCTTTTCTGCATCTATTGAAATAATTATGTGGGTTTTGCCTTTTATTTTGTTTATTTGACAAATAACATTTATTGATTTGTGTATGTCGAGCCAAACTTGCATCTCAGAAATAAAGCCTCTTTGATTGTGGTAGATAAGCTTTTTGATGTGATGCTGGATTCTGTTTGCCAGTATTTTGTTGAGGGTTTTTGCAGTAGTGTCCATCAAGGATATTGTCCTAAGGTTTTGTTTTTCTTTTTTTTTTCTTTGTTGTAGCTCTGCTAGGTTTTGTTACCAGAATGATGCTAGCCTCATGAGTTAGAGAAGAGTCCCTTTTCCTCAGTTCTTTGGAATAGTTTCAGTAGTAATGGTACCAGCTCCTCTTTGTACATGTGGTAGAATTTGGCTGTGAGTTTGTCTTTTCCTGGGCTTCTTTTTCATTGTTGGTAGCCTATTTATTCCTGATGCAGTTTTGGAGCTCCTTATTGTTCAGTTCAGGGATTCAATTTCTTCCTGGTTCAGTCTTGGGAGGGTGTACGTGTCTAGGAATTTGTCCATTTCTTCTAGATTTTCTAGTTTATGCGCATAGAAGTGTTCATAATATTCTCTGATGTTTATTTTTACTTCTGTAGGGTCAGTGAAAATATCACATTTGTAGCTTCTAATTGTGTTTATTTGGATCTTCTCTTTTTTCTTCTTTATTAGTGTAGCTAGTGGTCTATTTGATTATCAATTCTTATATGGAAGAAATTCCTTCAAAAATTTGTTGAAGTGAAACAGGGCAGATCAAAATGTGCTTATATTCCCTTCTGATTCCTATATTCTTTTTCTCTCTAGAAGTACCACTTTTATATAAATAATATGTCTTTGCAGTATACGTTTCATAGTGTATTACATTTGTATGTATCTATAAACAATATTTACTGTTGTTTTTCATGTCACTGAAACTATCATTCTGTACATATCGTTCTGGATCTTGCCTATTCATTTCAGCATAACATATTTGATATTTTTTATTTGGTTGTTTTTCTGTGGTTTTGCACTTTATGAATATATCATAATATATAACAGATTCTCATGTTGATAGATGTATTAATCAGCTTTTTGTTATTGCAAATAACTGCAATTAGAGCATAGTTTCCTTGGGCATGTAAAAAGGCTCTATATGTTACAATCCTCAAGTCCCATTTATGTTCATCTGGAAATTGATTCAGTATCACAAAGTTATTCTCCAAAGTTTTTTGTACCAATTTATACTATCAGCAGTTGCTATGAGTTTTCATTTCTCTAAATCTTTGCCCACTTTTGGATTGGTCTTTAAATTTTTTTCATACCACTTTTAGAATTCGATTGCTGAATTCTAAAAGTGTTGAAACTCTAAAAGTATAGAATTCTGAAAATTCATTGGATTTTTAGATTAATTTGAGGGAAAATGACATTCCTATAGTATTAAGACTTTGGATCCAAGATTATACTCCTAATTATTTGGATTTTCTTTCATGCCCTTCAATAGCATTTTGAGTATTTCCCCATGAGGTTATTGCATATTTATTTTACATTACATTTTAACTTCCTATAATTTTGAAATTATATATACATAAACTTTTTATTTTAAAATCACTATTAGGTTTTCTTATGAAAAGTTTTTCAGCCATATTTCTAGACTTTTTTTTTTTTTTTTGAGACAGAGTCTCGCTCTGTCGCCCAGGCTAGAGTGCAGTGGCTCGATCTTGGCTCACTGCAAGCTCTGCCTCCTGGGTTCACGCCATTCTTCTGCCTCAGCCTCCTGAGTAGCTGGGACTACAGGCGCCTGCCACCACACCCGGCTAATTTTTTGTATTTTTTTAGTAGAGATGGGGTTTCACCGTGTTAGCCAGGATGGTCTCAATCTCCTGACCTTGTGATCTGCCCCCCTTGGCCTCCGAAAGTGCTGGAATTATAGGCGTGAGCCACCACGCCTGGCCTGTCTGGACTTTTTGTTAGTTATAATTGTGTGAGTATATATTATGTTATGCTTTCTATACAAACAATCCTAGTATTTAATTTATAACTTACAACATTTTATATTTTTTGCAATTCTAATATTTGTTTTATTTCATTCAACAGTATTGCATAATGAAATCTAAAGTCATAATAATTATATAGAATATTTCTGTTTTTTTTTTCTTGTCTTAAAAGGGTACACATCCAGTGTAATCATCAGGTATGATTTTTCCAAAGTGGGATGGTATGTAGATAACTTTTAGTGATTAAAGAAGTTTTCTTCTATTGCTAATTTAATACGTTTTTCTTTTTTAAAATTATGAATGGGTTTTGAATCTTACAGATCTATTTCTTCCTCCATAAAATTAAGATTTTATACATTAGCATGTTAATATATAAATTATATTTTAGATACTGAGTTTTGGAATTTACTGAGTATTGTTTTTCCCCCATCAAATTAGGTTCTTAACAGTTAATTTGTTAATACAGTTTAATTATATTCTAAAACTTATTGGGATTTTTTCCTTAATGATGTTAATATAATGAATTGCAGTGGTAGATTCTGGAATAAATCCAATTTATTCTACTTGTTTTTAGTAAAGTGAAATGTAAATTTAGTTTGTAAATAATCTATTTATAAATTGGTTATCTATGTATTTAAATATGATATTTACTTATACTTTCCTTAGGTTATACATGTGCAATTATCAAGATTATCTAACCTCACAGAATGATTTGGGTACCTTACCTTCACTATCTAACCTGAGATCAGTTGTATTTGAAAAGAATGTATACTCTTGAAGGTTTGTAAAAACTGACCTACAAATTGATGTGGGCCTCATATATTTTTGGTATATGGAAGTGAATAAGTAAATGACTGCTGCCTTAATTCACTTCATTTTTGTTAGTTTATTCCAGTATTTTCTGTTTATTTTTGCTACTTTTAGTAAGACATTTCTTTGATTAAAAAAAATTGTCATCCTGGAGACATACTCCTGAGCATTCTACAACCTCTGGAGCTGATCTGGCCTAGATGCTCTGTAGCTCTGCTGCCTGCCTTTCATCACAACACTTCCCTTTATGCTCCTCCGATCCATCATCCTTCCTTATCTCATGTGTTGAATCTCCAGTTTAATAGATCTCATGTCTTCCTCTTTGTTATTCATTCCTGAATTTTTAGAAGCAATCCTAAAGGAGCTCCAGGCAATGGAAGTAATATTTTTGTAATGTTCGTAATACCAAAATTTTTTTTAACTCTCTCTTGAGTGATAATTTGGATATAAAATTCTAGTTTCAAAATAATTTCTCCTCAAAGTTGTGCAGTAATTTCTGGCCTTTTGCATTTCACTATTACTCCTGAAAAGTTCGATTTCTCCTTTTTTTTTTGAGATGGAGTCTCGCTCTGTCGCCCAGGCTGGAGTGCAGTGGCTCGATCTTGGCTCACGGCAAGCTCCGCCTCCCAGGTTCACGCCATTCTCCTGCCTCAGCCTCCCGAGTAGCTGGGACTACAGGCGCCCGCCACCACGCCTGGCTAATTTTTTGTATTTTTGTAGAGACAGGGTTGCACCGTGTTAGTCAGGATGGTCTCGATCTCCTGACCTCGTGATCTGCCCACCTCAGCCTCCCAAAGTGCTGGGATTACAGGCATGAGCCACCGTGCACGGCCCAACCCTTCTTTTTATGTCCCATATCTTTGGCCTTCTTTGAATACTTTTGGAATATCTTTTTACCTTGATGGTATAAATAATTTCAATGATGTATTTATTGCTAATCAGTCCCTTTCACTCATTGCAGTGAGCATTTTGTGGGCCCTTCCAGCTTGGACTTAAAAGTTCTTCAGTTCTGGAAAATTTTATGATTATTATTCATTATTTCTTTCCTTTGTTTTACCGATTTTTATTGGAATGCTTATTGATGTGTTGGACCTCCTGATTTGATTTGCCTTTTTTTTTTTTTTTTACTTTTTTCCTCACTTAAAATTCATGTCTTCATTTTTTGTGCTGCCTACTGAAATTTTTCATCAACTTTTTCTTCTCACTGTTATATTTACTTTTGTATGTCAGTTCTCTTTTTTATTATTTTCAACAGCTTGTTCTTTTATATAAATCCTCTCTTTTAAATAGCATCCTATTCTTTTTCAACAATGAAATGTAATTTATTACTCAGCATATTAAAATATGTGTTAAAGTTTTCTTCTAGTCTCTGAAGTATTTATGTTTGTCAAAGTTTCTGATATTAAGATTTATTTTAGTCTCTAACTTTTATGTTAGTGACTTTGTTCAAATGTCTCAAATGCCTGATTATTTTTCTTTCCTACCTCCCTCCTTCAATTCCTTCTTTTCTTTCTTTCTTGCTTGCTTGCTTGCTTTTTCTTGCTTGCTTGCTTGCTTTTTTATTGTTTTATTTGTTTAAGTATATTTAAGAGGTTTTTTTTTTTAAAAAAAAAAAGCAAAGATACTGGGTGCTAGATAGTGGCTTTCTGACTGACAAGCTTAAATGCAGAATGAGCAATGAGATGGGATCCAAGCACTTTCTTGGAGGAACGCTAAGTCTAAGATGTGTAAGCATTTTCTTTTTTCATGGACTTTTTTTTATTTTTGTTCACAAATAATAATTGTACTTACATATGGGATGCAGAGTGATATTTTGATACATATATACAATGTGTAGTAATAAAATCAGAGTAATTAGTGTATCCATCACCTCAAACAATTACCATTTCTTTGCATTGGGAAAATTTAAAAAATTTTCTTCTAGCTATTTGAAATATACAATAAATTATTGTTACCTACAGTCATCCATAGTATTATAGAACACTGGATCTTGTTCATCCTAGCTAGCTATAATTTTTTTTGTGTCTGTTAACCAATCTCTCCCTATCCTCCCCACCCTTCTCCCCTTCCCAGCATCTAACAACCACAATTATACTCTCTCCTTCTATGAGATCAACTTTTTTCAGCTCCTACATATGAGTGAGAATGTGTGGTATTTATCTTTTTGTGCTTTACTTATTTCACATAATGTCCTCCAGCCTCATGTATGTTGCCACAAATGACAAGATTTTATTCTTTTTCATGACTTGATAGTATTCCATTCCATTTTCTTTATCTGTTTATCTGTGTATGAGTATTTAGGTTGTTTCCATATCTTAGCTATTGTGAATAGTGCTGCGTTAAACATGGGTGTGAAGCTATCTCTTCAATGTACTAATTTCCTTTCCTTTGGAAAAATACCCAGTAGTGAGATTGCTGGGTCCCATAAAGTAATTCTTTTTGCAGTTTTTTGAGAAAACTTGATACTGTTTTTCATAAAGGCTATACTAATTTACATTCTCACAAACAGTGTATAGGGTTCCTTCTCTCTGCATCCCAACAGCATATGTTATTTTTTGTTTTTTTGATGATAATTATTCTAAGTAGGATGAGATGATAGATGATTGTGGTTTTTATTTGCATTTCCCTAATGGTTAGTGATGTTGGGCTTTTTTTCATGTAGTTCTAGGCCATTCATATGTCTTCTTTCGAAAAATGTTTATTCAGATACTTTGCATACATTTTAATAGAATTATTTGTTTGTTTGCTTGTTTTGCTGTTGTATTGAGTTCTTTGTATGTTCTGGATATTAATCCTGTGAGGATAAATGATTTCCAGACATTCTCACTCTACAGATTGTCTCTTTGCTCTGTTACTTCCTCAGCTGTGCATGAGTTTTGCAGTTTGATATAGTCTCATTTGTCTGTTTTTGTTTTGGTTGCCTTTGCTTTTGAAGTGAGACCTATACAAATTTTTTTTTTCAAATCGATGTCATTAAATTGTTCCCCTATGTTTTCTTCCAGTAGTGGTATAGTTTGGAGCCTTACATTTAAATCTTTCATGCATTTGGAGTTGATTTTTGTATAGGCTAAGAGATAGGGGTCTAGTTTTGTTCTTCTGCATATGAAAATCCAGTTTTCACGGTACCATTATTTAAAGAGGCTGTCCTTTCCACAACGTATGTTCTTGACACCTTTATTGAAAATTATTTGGCTATAAATATGTGGATTTATTTCTAGGTTCTCTATTCTGTTCCATTAGTCTTTGTGTCTGTTTTCATAACATTCCCATGCTGTTGTAGTTACTATAGCTTTGTAGAAGGTTTACTCCTTAAGTCATCTCCTTTTAGTCCTTAAGTCATCTTCCAGACTTTGTCAGTATGTGACGTACAGGTATAGTTTGCAGGTTTGGTGTGCTGTAAAGTGGGTAATGGTCAGAAGCTTAAATGCTAGCATTCTATAAAATGAATTGAGAAATTTTAGCTTCTATATAATTTTTTTTTTTTTTTTTTTAGACAGAGTCTCGCTCTGTCACCCAGGCTGGAGTGCGGTGGCGCAATCTCGGCTCACTGCAAGCTCCGCCTCCCGGGTTCACGCCATTCTGCTGCCTCAGCCTCTCCGAGTAGCTGGGACTACAGGCGCCACCACGCCCGGCTAATTTTTTGTATTTTTATTAGAGACGGGGTTTCACCGTGGTCTCGATCTCCTGACCTCGTGATCCGCCCGCCTCGGCCTCCCAAAGTGCTGGGATTACAAGCGTGAGCCACTGCGCCTGGCCTTCTATATAATTTTTTCAGCTGACAAGCCCCACATGTAAATGTACCCATTAAAATATTTATATTAGTCTGAAAGATATATCTAGTATTTCAGAAAATTTCGTAGAAATTTTTCAAGCAATGGAAGTCACTAAAGTATGTGTTCTTTTGTATACTATAACTGCTCAGTGAAGTTACACTAGTCATCACCTATTGACAGGACATTCTTAATATGATTAATCATTGATCATTAATTATTGGTTGTTGCCGGCCAGGTACAGTGGCTCATGCCTGTAATCCTAGCACTTTGGGAGGCCAAGGTGGCTGGATCACCTGAGGTCAGGAGTTTGAGAGCAGCCTGGCCAACATGGTGAAACCTCATCTCTACTAAAAATACAAAAATTAGCCAGGCGTGGTGGCAGGTGCCTGTAGACCCAGATACTCAGGAGGCTGAGGCAGGAGAATTGCTTGAACTCAGGAGGTAGAAGCTGCAGTGAGCTGAGATTGCACCATTGCACTCCAGCCTGGGCAACAGAGCAAAATCTCCATCTCAAAAAAAAAAATTATAGATTGTATTTGTAATTAAATTACATATTTAAATATGTCCAATCCTTGTGGAAGAAAATAAAATAAATGAGCCTAGATGGCAACATACATTGGCAGCATGTGTACTAAGTATTCTCTAAAACAGAGTCTCCTCAATCTTGATACTTTCCACCTCTATGTCTTTTGGGGTACAGTGTAATGTTAGGGACCTGGACTAAGTGTCTAGGTAGCTTTTCAGTTTCCTTAATCAGATTATATTTGGCCCATTTTTTATATTTATTATGTGCATGAATATTGTACTGTACCAAGCTAATCTACCATCACCAGAGATAGAAATAAATCTTTCTTTTTTTCAGTCCTGGACTGTGGGAAGAGGCTAGAGGGAATAATTTTCACAGTCTGGCTAATTGGCTCTGTTCCATGGCCACAGTCATCCAACCTAACCTGGATAACTCATAAGTATGCCAAAATGGGGAACATAGGAGATGATATAATTATACGCAGCATGATTGTGCTAAAATACTATACATATTTTTGGTAAATATTTCTGAGTTTGAACATTGAATCTGTAAAAGGGAGAGAACTTGGTATTTTTTATTTTGGTGGCTTTCAATGAAATCACTTGTTTAAAAGGTGCTTTCAAAAATAATACATGGTAATGGTAGAAAATATGAAAAATAAATTTCAAGGAAAAGATTATAATCCCCCATCAAGAAGATATAATAATCACTGTTAGACTGCTGGCATAATTCCCTCAGGTCCTGTAACCATGAGGGTATTATGTAAGTTAAAAATGAATATCTTTTATTCAACAAATATTTCTTGAGTGCAAATTCTAGGTCATGCTCTGTTCTACATGTTGGGGATACAATAAGCAAAACATTCTGCACATGGCCAGCTTACATTGCATTGAGGGGGACAGAAAAGCCACATGAAAACTAAACTTCATAATGAGTTAGAGATAAGAACTAAATAATAAAGAGTTAAAGGAAAATTTTGGAGGGAGGGTGCCATTTTAGATAGCATTGTTGTCGAATCCTCAATGAGAATATACCCTTATAAAGTGCATATTAAGAGTTTATAACTAATTAGATTTAAAGTAAGTCAGATAATTGATTTCAAGTCCTTTATTATGTTTCCCTGCTAAAAAATGAATTGACTTCTACTTCCATCATCCAGATAGTATAGGATCACATTGCCTCAGTACATTCCGTGACCTGATATGTAGATGGGCTTTAGTTTTTATTAGGGTTCCTCAAGTCATGTTTGCTCTACACCTTCCTTGTCATTTGTCTTAGTACATTCAGGTTGCTATGACAAATTAGGTAATTTATAAACAATTGCTCATGGAATGTATGGCTCATGGTTCTGTAGGCTGGGAAGTCCAACATCAAGGCACCTACAGATTCAGTTTCTAGTGAGGGCTTCACAGGTAGTGCCCTGTTTCTGAGTCCTCACATGGTAGAAGAAGCAAACACGTAGTCTTCAATCTCTTTTATAATTCTATCTCTGCTATCTAGCACATTCTTTTTTATCCCTTTTATAATTCGCTAATCACATTAATGACAGCAGAGCCTTCATGCCTTAATCACTTACCCAAAGGCCTTACCTCTTAATATACCCACAGTGAGGATTAGTTTTCAGTGTGAATTGTGGAGGGACCCAATCCGACTATAGCATTGTTCTTCAGAGGCTTTCACCTAAGAGTCTGGCGTATGTACCAAGGATGATTCTTGGTGGATCCTGATCTCTAAAGCTTGCTCTCAGTCTGTCAATCCCAATGTATGTATCAGCCAATGTTCAAGAGGAAGAACAGTGCTGAATATCAGGCTCACTTTTCTTTGCATCTCTCTCTCTCTCTTTTTTTTTTTTTTTTGCTAGCTAGAAGTTGTTACTTTTATTTATTTATGTAATTCTAAATTTTTTTTATCTCCATAGGTTTTTAGAGAACAGGTGGTATTTTGTTACATGAGTAAGTTCTTTGGTGATGATTTGTGAGATTTCTGTACAACTCTTTTTAGGGTATCTCAGCCCCATACGTTCTAAGTGTCTTGGTAGCTTTTCAATTGCTTCAGTCAGATTTCATTTGGTCCATTTTTTTTCTATTTATTATTTGCATGAAGATTTTACTGTACCAAGCTAATCTATCATCACCAGAGATAGAAATAAAATATTCTCCTTTCGGTCTGTAACGTTATCCAAGCCTGTAACTGTGCATATTTTTCCTTTTTCTCAAGCCATGCGTGGCCAGTCTTCTCAAGAATTTAAATCTCCATGAGGCTGCAAAACATGATCAGTCTTACTAAATGGGGTATGGGAGTAACAATTTAGATTTAAATTTTTGTTATTTGACTCTGCCCTTCATCTCACTGCTTGCAGCACCTGATATTCTCTAGCTAAATCTTTGCAGATGTTTGTAGCTTGCAGTGAAATACTTATTCCCATTTCCTTCAGAAGAGTTTTGTTTTCTTCTCATCTCTCAGAGTTGTTATGTCAGGTTCCACTCTCTCTCACCTTTCAATCTCCATAATTTGTAATTCATTATATTTCCTAGTCTTATCCAAACTAAAATATTTGTTCTGTTTTTCTGTTGTTGGTTGAGTTCTGTTTTTGACATTTACTAAAAAAGGGATTTATTATGCTGTTTAACAATGGAATACCCGGAAAGTGTTTTGTCTATCCATATATGTAAGTGAAAGAAGAAGTAGACAGCTTTTCTTATCATGTGAGAAGTCTTATTTTCTTTACTAAATCTTTTGCCTGAATGGGAGACTTAACCATGAACTTTGTCCTTCATGGGTTGAGTCTACCAACTGTCAGGTTTCACATTAGGTTGTGTGACTGTGAAAAACATAGTTTTGTCCTCTTCACCTCTCCCACTATTCTAAAGACAAAATAAGAACAACTTCATTTTGGGACCAGATTTTCTCAAGCAGTTTATTCATTTTCTACAATGAGTGTCTTTACTGGAATAGCCACCACAGTTTGGAGACAACCTTCTGAGACAGGCACTCCTTTAATTGTTACTTGTACTTATTGCCATTATTTGTTCTTATGTCTTAATTCATGACTCTGAAGTCACAGAACATGGCTCCTCATGGCTTTGTCAGTTCTTACATGTATAGCAGCCTTCAGGATCTGGAATGGGCCATGGGGCTCATTCCAATTTGTTTATCGTAATCCAATGTACTTTCTATTTTCCAAAAACATGTTAAATCTCGAATCTACTGATGTCATCTCTTCTCATTCTTAGCACAGTTATGAATGTATTATCTTTAATTTCTTTTACTTTACTTTCAGATATATTTATACCATATTTCAATTTCTTTGAATGTTTTTACTTTGGACATTAACTGCATATGATATTTGAAATTTATGTTACTGTGCTCTAAGAGGTGAAGATCTAAATTTTGTTTTATAAGAATACATAATAAATTGGTTTTCGTTTTTAAGAATAGGTAACAAGTTGGTTACCTATTCTTATTATTTATTACCTAGTAGTAGTCGTAGGTAACAAATCCGTTCTAGTTTATAAATAGGTAACAAATCGGTCCAAGACCTACATGGAATAACTCAAACTTTCTCATATCAAGTGGATAATTATCTTTTAATATAATTCAGTTAATTTTAGGGGATCATACACCAATTTTTTCTGATTTCACATTGTTTCAATTACTTAGATTTATGACACATATAAATATTTGCTACAACCACAGTTTAAACTTCTTGTCAATGCACAAGTGTCTGTCTTCTAGGTATTTTTTTTTTTCTAAATTGCTCACATATTCTCTTCCACTGTTTGGCATACTGATTTGGGCACTTAAAATAACTGTTTAAAGAAGCAGAGCAAAAGAAGGGATCTTAGTATTCAAATCCAACTGATGCCTTTCAGTGGGGGAGAAGACTACATTTCAGGGGGAAATGTGATTTAGTAAATATTTGAGTCAGTTACTAAGTCCGTGAACACCTGACACCACTTCAGGTACTCTGCTCACCACCCCTTGAATGTTACCCATTCATTGCTCTCTACTAAGCATATAGTAAAACCTAGAAAGGGATTACCTGGCAAGTATGTCTCTCTGTTTTTTTCCAGGCACTTTAGGAACATACACAGAAAATGAAAGCCCATTATTTGAACAGATTTCATTAAACAAGAGCTCTACTTTAAGAAGAAGAAAAAAATTGTAGACTACCAGATGTTATGGATCTACAGGTTGGATTATTTGTGTTATGATTAAGCAAAGGTCATTAAAGATCATTAAACAGATAATATATTTCACTCAGTGCTCTGAAGATAATTGACATCCCTTATTATCAACATCATTTAGAAGCCGTTAGGCCTTTTCTCTCTTTTGTACAAACAGCATTTTTATGAGTTAAAAACCTGGGAGTGAGTGGTGGGCATAAGGCAGTGTTCATTTGGAAGCAATAAGAATACAGTCTTAAAAGTGAAGCCACTTCATTATCATTTCATATAAAACATGGCAATCTTGGCTGGACTGTGAAACTCATTTCCAAGTGTGGCCAGGCTCCAAGTGAATGCTTGCTATCACAGAAGCTGTATGTTTTTATTAACCCAGGACATGTCACTGATGACGACAAAAATTTGCGCTTCCTGACTCCAACTTTATTTCTAAACTAATTATAATTATATTATATTTCATTAGATCGAAGACACTATCAACTATTATTTATTGCTAAGAAAGAAAATACCTCTAATAAAACTTTTACATGTCGTCAATTTCAGGATACATCTCAATGTCTGATAAATTAATATTTTTAAATTGACAAGAATTATAAGACAAAGAAATAAAGCACATAAGGCAGAAGGCAAAAATAATTCCTTTACTACTGACCAAACTGTTATTAGAAGAAGTGTGTTATATTTGAGATGCTGACATCTTAATACTGAGCCTCAGAAATAGCAGAATTGTACACAGCACAGTTCGACTGGTAGGATTCCACATATGGCAGTTGTACATCATGATGGGTGCAACAGAATATACACTTCTTGCAGACAGTTCACTTGCAAAAGTAAGGAGGAAGAAATGAATTGTTTATACACACCTAATATCTTCTTCCACACTCATACAGATAAGACACTCTACCTCCTCCAGGACACGATAGGTAGAGGGGAAGATGGTTTTCACTAAGTTTCTCTTCAGGAAAGGCCTCACAAGTCGTGATGTGGCAGGAAGGAAACCTCCCCCTTTTAATAAATATGTACATCAAGTAGTAGAAAGTAGTAGAAAACATATTTTTCTTCTTTTCACCCTGCTCAAGTGATAACAGTCTTAATTCACTTCTAGAAATTTGCTTAGAAAGTCAGACATGTAAGACCTGAGGTAGACACCCAGTGTCCTCTCCTACAAGACTTACAGCACTTAAGCTCCCAGTAGTTTTAAAACCAAGAAGAGTAGAAACGAAACTCCTGTCCTGCACATTTTACACTCTCCAGTTATTGTTGATTACAGTCCATAAGAAAACTGGTGCTTCACAGGCACCATAGAGAACCCTGGTGGTAGCAGAAAACTGATCCTGTTCACATGTCTCATTTGCATTATTTTGTATGATTCCTCCCCTGTTTGTATTAGTGCATCACCTTATGCCTTAGATCCCAGGTTGTTCTTGCATCCAAAAATCTCCTTTTGGAGTCTCATGCTTCTTTGGGGCACTCAGTTGCTTACTTACTCTGTGGCTGGACTCTATGTCACTTTGAGTCCTAAAAAGCAATATAAATAAATAATACTTTAAATGGATTAGGAACTATTTTAGGCTTAGGTGTCAATAGATGAGGGTTTTGTCCTGAACCCCAGTCTTATCTGTAAAAAAAAGATGTCAGCTACTAGAGACTTCTGAGATTTCTTCTTACTCATTTCTTTGTTTTGTTTTATTCTGTGTTGAATATTATTTCAGGACCTCATGCCCAACACTATATAGGACACAATAAATAATTATCCCAATTATTTTCATTAAGCTTACACCATAATGACTTAAAATCAATTTGCAAAATTAAAGTAAAAAAAGAAACTTCATAAAAAATTTATTTAAAATGCTTATAAGTAATAAGAGATGTTACATAATAATGTGTAATTGCTCATTAAATAAAGATCACAGAATGATCATACTTCCAACCAGATTTTGGGAATGTGGTCTACTGTGACTGGAAAAGCAGGGAAATTTTTTAGACAGGAGAAAATTTGAGCCAGGCATTGAAATAGGAGTAAGAATTAGAAAGCTATAGTAGATGAAGAAGGCTGATGAGAAAATTTTGTAGACTGAGGACCGAGAGTTTTGTCCTTCTCTTCATCTAAGGTCAGCAACCACTTCATGATTTGCTTTTGTGTCCCATTTTTCCCATTTGGTGTGTATAAGAACATGAGCAACTTACTTGGCCTCTGTGTACTTTAGCTTCCTCATCTGTAATAAGCAATAATTATACAATCTTTATAATTTTATTTTAAAGATTAAACAAGTTCCTCCAAGCCAAGTGCTGAAAATGATGCTTCTTGGCATGGCAACACTCAATAAGGCATTAT
The DNA here is from genome assembly GCF_009828535.3 of Hylobates moloch. Classification (NCBI taxonomy): domain Eukaryota; kingdom Metazoa; phylum Chordata; class Mammalia; order Primates; family Hylobatidae; genus Hylobates; species Hylobates moloch. The sequence goes on from NW_026652290.1 coordinate 26,270,162, forward strand.
TATTAAACTTACATTATTTAGCTAGTTAACATCTACTTATCTTCTATATCTGAGCACAAATGTTGATTCTTAAAATAAGTATAATCCATTTAACAAGCTCTGGTCTTAGCATTTATTATGTTTGGTTTTGCATTTATTTTTACTTTTACTTATATGATTACTTGATCAGTGTCTATCTGCTTCACTTCACTTTAGAACAACAACAAGAATTGGGTCTGCTGTTTTCTCCAACATAACATCCCAACTTATTCACAGAGAAACACAGAATCCAAACAATGCCAAAAAAGGCACATAAATGTGTTTGCCACCTCCTGCCCACCTGTAACATTTCTTTCATCTTCTCCCCACTGTGCTCCATCTAGCTTCCCCCATTCTAACACAAAGGGGGTCTTCTTGCTGGTCCTTGAACATACCAGACACACTTAGACCACAGGACATTTCCACTGGATCCTCCCTCAGCCTACAAATGCTCTTGTTCTTCATCTCCAAATTGCTTACTCCTTCACTGCCTCAGAAATTTATTCAAATACGACCTTCTCAGTGAGGTCTACAACTAGCTACCTTAATTTAAAAATGTAATCTACAAAACTTCCTATCTTCCTTCCATGCTCGCTTTCTTTTTTTATATATCATTTATCTCTAGGGAATTCAATATACATCTAATTAATTATTATATACCTGTTTAGCCTTCCTCAGTAGATTGCATACTGCATGACAGCAGGAAATTTTGTCTGCTTACTGTATCCCCAGGTCCTAAAACTGTGCCTTATATATAGTAGGTGTTTATTAAATATTTAGATAACTATGTAAGATAACTATGTAAGATACTGCTGCATGAGTGAAATAGCAAGTTGTATATGTTTTTTGTGATCATCATGGATCTTGCATTGAATTCTCAAAAATGTGAAGAATTTGGTTATGTGAAAATATGAGAAGTGGTTTTCTAGGGTGAAAGGAGGATGGAATTGGAGAGAAAAGACCATTTCTCATTGCAACATATGTTTAGTGTGACTCTAGGCAAAGGCATTAACATCTCCAAGCTTCATATCCTCATTGTTAGACATCAAGCAGCAAATGTCTAAGGACTCTATGTTTTACTAATAGTTATTATTTACACTACCTGTCTATTTTCCTCAATGGTCTTTTAGGGCAACATAGAACAAATATTGATATGCAAAATTTTAGGTGATTTATTTTTGCAAGCCTTTCAACCTTGCAATAACTGGCTTTGCAAGCAAGGCATGTCCGTTATCTAACTGAAGTGAGGGTTTTTTGTTTTTATTTATTTAATTATTTATTTTTACCAAAAGTTAAGACTTCATTGACATTGCAAAATGCCTTCTTGTTTTATTATTCTCACTATCACTTATCACCATCATAAAAACCTACAATCTGTGAGAAGCAGTTGGAAGAGTAAAGCTATAAATGTACTATACATGCCAATGAGAAAATACTGGCCCTTAGAGGTTCATCTGGTCCTTAACTCTCATTTGCTTTCATTATTTGTGACATGTAACTCCCACCTATGCAATACTGAATACAATAAACAAACAAAAATGTTCAGGATCTGTAGATGTCTTAAATAATATTTTTGAGAGTATCACCAGAGTAAACTTCAACTGAGAAGACAAAAATCCCTTCCAAAAAAACAAAAATGCAACACAACATTCAGGTGTAATGGAAAGCAAAATACAATAAGAAAAGAAAGAATGCAGGTTATTACTGAGTAAACAAGAAAAAAGACTCATGCTGAATTGATTTCAAACAATGATACCCTCAAATGAAGGAAAAAATATATATAAAAAGTAGCAACATAATAATACTATTTTTTATGGATAGGAAGACTCAATACTGTTAAATATTAATTCCCACAATATTATACATAAATTAAACACATTCCCAATCAAAATCCCAGATGGATATTTTAAAGATATTGAGAAGATTATAAAATTTATATATAAAGGCAAAGAAGTTAAAATAGCTGTAACATTTTGAAATAAAAAGAATAAAGCCATAGGACTCACACAATGCCTTTAGTATTCACCATAAAACTTCAGTAATCAAGACACTGTGGTAATATAGATGAAAGGGAAGACACATCAATCAGTTGAACAGAATGGGAAAGAATTCTGAAACAACCCCCCAAAAATATGGCTAGTTAATTTTTGAAAAAAGTGTAAAGGCAAATCAATGGAGAAAAAAATTTTATTAAATAAATGGTGATAAAATGATTTAACATCCACATGTAAAAAAAATGAAAATTTACCTATACTTTATATCATATAAAATTGAAAAATATTTAAGTCAATTATATACATATATATAAAATCAAATAAAATTAGAAAATCATTCAGAAAAACTGGAGAAAATATTCATAATATTGAGTAGATAATGAGTTCTTCAAACATCAATGGCACAATCCATTAAAAAAATGATACATCAAAATTCATCAAAAGTGAAAACATTCACTCTCTAAAAGATACTATTAGGATAAAGTAGCATTATTAAAACTCAAAAATAAAACCAAAACAACCAATTAAAAATGTACAAAAATATAGGACTGGGCAGGGGAGGTAGAGAGGAGGTGAGTGGAAGGGAGGGAGAGAATGGAGTCAGTAATAATAACTGAAGGGTAAGTGGAGCACTGGAAACTTTGATACATTGCTATTGAGAAAGCAAAATGGCACAGCCACTGTAACTGGTAGTTTTCTATAAATTTATAATATGATTCAACAATAAATCCTAACTATTGACCTGGAAGAAATAAACCTTATGTTTACATGAAAACCTTCTGTATGTGAGTGTTTACAAGAGCTTTGTATATAATTGGTAAAAAAACCTTTAATAATCCAAATGTGCTTCAAATGGTGATGGGTAAACAAATCATGATACGGCATTACAAAGCAATACTGCTCAACAGTAAAAGGAAGAAACTATTGACACCTACAATCAACATGGGTGAATCTTAACTGCATTATTCTAATTGTAATAAGACAGACTCAGGCTATATACAGTGAGGAGAAAGACTGACTACAAAGAGGCAACACAAGATAATTTTGAGGAGGGGTGATGGAATAGTTCTGTATCTAGATTGTGGTGGTGGCTGTACAATTCTGTGAATTTATCAAAACTTATAGAACTATACACCGAGAAGAGTGTTGTTTATATTATATAAACTAAAAACTAAAAAGCAAACAGAAAAACATTGGGGTTTTGCCAGTCTTACAAAAGTTTCTATTCATGCTGCTCAAAAACAAGAACAATTTCAAAATAGAATGACCCTTGTGTGAATAAATCAACAAGCATCTGAGCTTCACATTTATTCTGCTCTTCTTCTGTGAATATATTATAAACTCATAGCATTTCATATTTAATTAATTTTCCCCTGTATTTGTATACCTGGACTATACCTGGACTTTTTGAAAATTTATAGTATGGCCACCTTTTAAAACTAAATGAAATTCCATGAATATTCTATTTATTTACTGTCTTATAGAAGTATAAATACATTCTACTCTGACACTACTGAATCTTTGCCCCACTGAAATATATGTTAATTTTGAATTCTCAAAACTATGAAGAATTTGGTTATGTGAAAATATGCGAAGTGGTTTTCTAGGGTGAAAGGAGGATGGAATTGGAGAGAAAAGACCATTTCTGATTGCAACATATTTTTAGTGTGATTGTCGGCAAAGACGTTAACATCTCCAAGCTTCATATCCTTGGAATATATGTTAATGTTAATGCTGCTTTGCACAAAATTTGCTCATTCTTATTTCTTCTACGGTTATTTCTCCCTAAGCTGATGTAGAAATATTTAAAGCCTTTCTCTTTCAGAAAAAAATAATATCTATTGGTTATCCCAACCCTACAAAGTTCAGCATTGACATCTTCCCTGAATTTCAATCCCTCTCCATATGCAAAACCTTGAAACTCCAATTAGAACTAGAGATGATGCTACATTGATCTCAATTATAAAACATAAAGCTTTAATCAGACTTTTAAATTAACCAGAAAATGAGGCCTAGTGAACTCAGAAATCACTCAGTTTATCAAGGAAGATAGAGATTTATTACTCATCTACCTATTTCTAATTGTTGTGAGATGATCAGAATGGGTAACAAGGACCTTAATTTGTTCTTAGGCTCTTAACTTTGTCTTGGAGAGCTCTTCCCTTCCACCTGCCTGCCCAGATTCTACAATTTTCAGGGAAACTGGATAAATCTAGGGTGTACGCCAGTTCCTCTGGTGGATACTGCCTCTGTGCTAGAGCTATTGAATCCATTCTAGCCACCTGAAATAAAGACTACATTTCCCTGAGTCTTTTGCAGCTAGTTATGGGTGTGGAACTAATTTAGGAGAATGGAAAGTGATTGAGATTCTTCAGGGAAGTGTGTTTTTAAAGTCAGATATGACCTTCTTTTGCTCTTCCTTCTCGTGGATGGTTGGATTGAGAATATGATGACTAGAGCTTAAATAGCCATCTAAGACTATGAGTAGAAAGCCCTAGCTAAAGATGACAGGTCAGAAAAATAAATGTAGAATTTAACAAACATTTTTTTCTAAAAGGCCAGATGGCAAGTATTTTTGGCTTTGCAGGCCATATTGTCTTCATGTCAACCACTCAATGCTACCATGTTGTGTCTAAACTGCTGTAGAGAGTAAGTAAATGAATAGGAATAGCTATGGATCAATAAAACTTAGTTTACAGATATAGGCAGCTGTGCACAATAGTTCGTTGATCTTTGATGTAGAAGAAGGTAGGATTACTAAAACAGAGAAATGTCATGTAACCTCCAATTTACATCTGTACTTTTTATGAGAGAAAAAAATTAATTTCTCTTAGACACTTTAAAAAAGTTTTCTGTTTGGTCACTATGAATCTTAACTGAAAGTGTAAATGATGCAGCTACTGTGAAAAACAGTTAAGTGTTTCCTCAAAAGTATAACATAGAATGACCTGGATGTTTCACTACTAGGTCTATATCCAAAAGAATTGAAAACTGGTACTAAAACTCATACTTGTATACAATGTACACATTGAAGTTCATCAATGGATAAACAAATTATGGTATAGGTGCACAATGGAATATTATTCAGCCATAAAAAATGAAGTACTGATATATACTAAAATATGGATTAACCTTGAAAACTTTATGCTAAGTAAAAAGAATGAAACACACAAAAAAATCACATATTGTTTTATTCCATTTATATAAAATGTCAAAAATAAGTAAATCCATAGAAACAGAAAGCAGATTGGTGGGTATCAGGGTCTAGGGAGAGTGTGGAATGGGGAGTAACTGCTTATTGGGTACGAGGTTTTCTTTTGGAGTGATGGACAGGTTTTAGAACTAGAGAGAGGTGGTAGTTGCACAATAATGAGAATGTACTAAATGCCACTGATTTGTTCACTTTAAAATGGTTAATTTAGTTGAGATTCTTAAAAACTAAAAATAATAAGATTAAAATCATTAAGTTTATGTTATGTGAATCTTATCTCAATAAAAAATAAAGAAATAATAGCAAAAAGAATGAATTCTAACTAATATATTCCTCTCTCTTTACATGTCCTGTAAGTGTATTGGCATCAGAGTTGCTTCAATTATGTTTGATTCATTAACACCAGGCTATTTCATGTAACCATCCTTTGTTACATGTTGTTTTCTATCTCTGCAGTCTCTTACTTACCAGATATGCCTGGAACATGTGTATCCTTTACTATCCAGCTCAACAATGTCACATCCTTCTAAACATCCTGTTAATAACCATAGCCTCATTTCATCAGGTAAAGTTATGTTGTTCCTCCTTGTCACATTGTGCTATCATTACTTTTTTACATGATATTTCTCAAATAACTGGGGACCCACAATAGCAAGGATGATAAATTTATAAGTCTGTATATTGCTAGCATCTGTGGCTGCTGAGTTATAGTAAAGAGTGGATAATATTTAGTGAGCTGATGCATGAAGCCGTGTACTCATCCATGCACATTTTTTGTCACCGTTTTGCTAAAAACTAAACTAAATAGAAGGAAATCAGAATGCTATCACCAATGTTGGTATTATCTTGTTTGATGATCTTGGAACCAGTTAAGTGCAAACTTAATTATATAATTCCTTAAAATGGACTAGTAGGAAATTAGACATGTCAAATTCAAAGCACAGAAAACTTTGAAATATATATATTTTCCAAGCACAAATAACACATATTTCTTTCGTCTCTATTACCTGTGGTTATATTTGAGGCTGAACCATTTAATTTGAAATATCAAGTAAAAATCAAACGTATCAGGATTTATATTTACTTCCTGGATCTCTGACTTCAGAAAAACTACTTAGCACATCTGTTCCTCAGAATTTTCACCTACAAAATATGTAACTATATATTCAAGATATAAAAGGGTGATAAATAAAATAATCATTATATGACCTGATGGCATTTAACAAATATGTTGTTTTCATCATCATTATTATTGCCATCATCAAATTATTATTTGCTTTTTTAATATTTAATTTATGTGTGTACATAGTATGGGGTACATGAAATGTTTTCATACAGGCATGCAATGTGAGATAAACACATCATGGAGAATGGGGTATCCATCCCCTCATGCATTCATCCCTTCAGTTACAAACAATCCAATTATATTCTTTAAGTGATTTTAATATATGTAATTATTATTGACTATAATCTCTCTGTTGTGCTATCAAATAGTAGGTCTTATCATTCTTTTTAAATATTTTTTGTACCTATTAACCATCCCCCAACTGCCACCCTTCCACTACCATTCTTAGCCTCTGGTAACCATCCTTCTACTATGTGTGTCCATGAGGTCAATTGCTTTGATTTTTAGATCCCACAAATGAGTGAGAATATGTGATGTTTATCTTTCTGTGCCTGACTTATTTCACTTAACATAATGATCTCTAGTTCTATACATGATGCTGCAAACGACTAAATCTCATTCAATTTATGCCTGAATAGTACTTCATTGTGCATATGTATCACATTTTTTATGCATTTGTCTGTTGATGAACACATAGATTGCTTTCAAATCTTAGCTATTGTAAGCAGTGCTGCAACAAGCAGAGAAGTGCAGATATCTCTTCAATATACCGATTTCCTCACTTTTTGCTATATATCCAGAAATGGCATTGCTGGATCATATGGTAGCTCTATTTTTAGTTTTTGAAGGAACCTTCAAACAGTTCTCAGTAGTGGTTGTAGTAATTTACATTCCCATCAACAGTGTACAAGGGTTTCCTTTGCTCCACATCCTTGCTAGCATGTTATTGCCTGTCTTTCAGATACAAGTCATTTTAGCTGGGGTGAGATATCTTATTGTAGTTTTGATTTGCGCTTCTCTGATGATCAGTGAAGTTGACCATCTTTTCATATGCCTGTTGGATATTCATATATATTATTTTGAGAAATGTCTATTCAAATCTTTTGCCCATTTATTGATTGGATTATTAATTTTTTTCCTATAGAACTGCTTGAGCTCCTCATATATTCTTGTTATTAATCCCTTGTCAGATGGTTAGTTTGCAAATATTTTATCCCATTCTGTGGGTTGTCGCTTCACTTTGTTGGTTGTATCCCTTGCTGTGCAGAAACTTTTTAACTTTGCGTGATCCCATTTGTCCGTTTTTGTTTTGGAAGCCTGTCTTATGGGGTGTTGCTCAAGAAATTTTTGCCCAGACCAGTATTCTGGGGATTTTCCCCAAATGTCTCCTTGTAGTATTTTCAGAGGTTGAGGTCTTAGATTTAGGCTTTTGATCCATTTTGATTTGATTTTGTATATGGCAAGAGATAGGGGTCTAGTTTCATTCTTCTGCATGTGGAAATCCAGCTTTCCCAGCACCATTTATTGAAGAGACCATCTTTTCCCCAGTGTGTGTTGTGGGCATCTTTGTCAAAAATGAGTTCACTGTAGGTGTGTGGATTTGTTTCTGGGTTCTTTATTCTGTTATATTGGTCTATATGTCTGATTTTATGCCATTACTATGCTGTTCTTATTACTATATCTCTGTAGTGTAATTTGAAGACAGGTAATGTGATCCTCCAGTTTTGTTATTTTTGCTTAGCATAGCTTTGACTATTCTGGGTCTGTTGTGCCCCATTTAGTATGTTACTAGCTGTGGGTCTGTTATATATGACTTTTATTATGTTGACAAATGTTCTTTCTACCCCAGTTTTCTGAGGATTTTTATCATGAAGGGATGTTGTATCAAATGCTTGTTCAGCACCAATTAAAATAATATGTTTTTTCTTTCATTTTGTTGATATGATGTATCACATTGATTGATATGCATGTGTTGAACCATCCTTGCATCCCTGGGATAAATCCCACTTGGTCACGATAAGTGATCTTTCTAATGTAGTGTTGAATTTGGTTTGCTAGTATTTTGCTTGAGGAATTTTGCATTAATATTCATCAGAGATATTGACCTGTGGTTTTCTTTTTTTCATGTGCTTTGTCTGGTTTTGGTATCAGGGTAATAGTGCTCTCATAGAATTAGTTTGGAAGTATTTCTTCCTCCTCTATTTTTTGGAATAATTTGAGTAGTTTGGTAATAGTTCTTCTTTCAATGTTTGGCAGAACTCAGCAGTGAAGCCATAAGGTCCCAGGCTTTTCTTTTTTTTTGAGACAGAGTCTTGCTCTGTCACCCAGGCTGGAGTGCAGTGGCGCGATCTCGGCTCACTGCAAGCTCCGCCTCCTGGGTTCATGCCATTCTCCTGCCTCAGTCTCTCTGAGTAGCTGGGACTACAGGCACCCGCCACCACGCCTGGCTAATTTTTTGTATTTTTAGTAGAGACGGGGTTTCACTGTGGTCTCGATCTCCTGACCTCATGATCCGCCTGCCTCTTTACTGGGAGACGTTTTATTACAGCTACAATGTCATTAATTTCTATTGTTCTGTTCAGGTTTTGGATTTCTTTTTGGTTCAATTTTGGTAGGTTTTATGTATCTAGGAATTTACTCATTTCTTCCATATTTTCCAATTTATTGGCATATAGTTGCTCATAGTAGTCACTAATCTTTGTATTTCTGCAGGATTAGTTGTGATGTTTCCTTTTTTATTTCTAACTTTATTTGTATCTTATCTCTTTTCTTAGTCTGGCTAAAGGTTTGCCCATTTTGATTAACTTTTCAAAACATTGTTTTTTGTTTCATTGGTCTTTGTATTTTTTCCATTTCAATTCCATTTGTTTATGCTCAGATCTTTATTATTTCTTTACTCCTAATTTTAGGTTTGGTTTGGCCTTGCTTTTGTAGTTCTTTAAGATGTATTATTAGATTGCTCATTGGAATTTTTTCCTCTTTTTTGATGTGGACACTTGTAACTATAAACTTTCCTCTGAGTACTACTTGTGCTGTATTCCATAGGTTTTGGTATGTTGTGTTTCCATTATCATTTTTTTCAAGAAGTTTTTCAATTTCCTTGTAAATTTCTTCATTGACCCACTGGTCATTTATGAGCATATTGTTCAATTTTCTTGTATTTTTATAGCTTCCAAAATTCTAGTTTTATTCCATTGTGGTCAGAAAAGGTGCTTGATATTATTTCAATTTTTTGAATGTTTTAATACTTGTTTTGTGACCTAACATATGGTCTATCCTTGAGAATAATCCATGTACTGAGGAAAAGAATGTGTATTCCACAGCTCTTGGATGAAATGTTCTGTAAATATCAGATTCATTTGGCCTAAAGTGCGGATTAAGTCTGATTTTTCTTTATTTATTTTCTGTCTGGAAGAACTCTCCAATGCTGAAAGCAGGGTGTTAAAGCCTCCAGCTATTATTGTATTATTGTAATTCTTCATGTGAGAAGAAAAGCTCATGGTGAAACAGATCTTAAACATGGGCAGAGGAAACTCACATTAGCCCTCCAAAGGAATCAACTTATTTATTCCTTCTTAAAGAAAATAGCCAGTAAAGGATATCTTGATATGAGAGAGAAACCAGCAGTAAGAAGAAACACACACACACACACACACACACACACACACACAAAGAGAAAGAAAGAAAGCTGATGAAAGAACAAAAATGAAGACACTAAGGAAAAAAGAAAAGAAAAAAAGAAAGCTGATAAAAGAACACAATGAAGATATTACAAGGAATAAAAAGAAAAGAAAGAAAAGGAAAGGAAAAGATAAAATAAAGATAAAGGAAAGGAAAAGATAAAAGAAAGATAAAATAAAAAGAAAGAAAGAAAAGGAAATAAAGCCAAACCTTTAATTAATAGTAGGTCAAATTACCCTAGGAGGTAAAACAAAACAAAACTCTGAGCTGGGGACTTTGGCAAAGGTGATTCTTTGATGAATGCTTAAATTGGGTACTCTGATGTGCCACCCAGACACATGGTCAGGACCCAGGCACTAATATCCCAGTTGCCCGAAGCATTGCCTGTAGGCAGCTCAAAGCTGAGTCCCTCTGCACGAACTTTCCATGACCAAAGAATCCTGCCTTTTAAAAATACATACTCTATCTTTGCGGATGCCCTTATCTATGCGCAGCCATAAATGCATGCCCCACCCTTGCCTAAATTCAGGCTATCTCTAAGCTTTGGCATTCTCTAGGAAGTAAGCTATTGCAACTGCACCACGTTTCAAATGGGGCATAGTTTTCTCTCTGTTCAATACCTTTTCCTTCATTCGCTGACAGATATTCCTAAGACCACTCCCTTATGGGGATCTTGTATGCAAATCTTCATCACTGAGTCCGCCTGTTGGTGTTAGAAGAGGTCTGAGAAAACAGACCTAAAAGAGGACTCTAGAGCTGGATCACCAGCTGTTCAGTGGACACGGAGAACCTTATCACTAATGGTAAGTTCACCATAAGTCATCTATGGCTAGTAGGAGTTGGGGTAATTTCATAGGTGATTGGAAGGTTCAGGGGAAGTAGTCTATTGCAGCATGCAAAGGGTGCATTGAAGAAAGACAATGAAAAGTTGAAATGGTGATTTATCACAGATAAGGCTAGGTGTGGAGGCCAGAAGGACTCTTAAGCAGCACACAAAGAATCTCATTTTCTGACAACATAAGTCAGAAAAAACCCGAGTCCTCAACTGAATTATAAGGGCATTCGAACACCACTGAAGATTGAATTATTTAACCTGCCAAGTCGGTTATGCCAAGGTCAGGACCATTTTTGCTTAGGAGTAGAACTCTGAGACCAGGGATGGGGATATCTGGGTTGATGCACTCAAGACCATGAGATTCATCAGAACTCTCTGGGGTACTTCCCTTATGTCTCACTTTTCCCTGTCAAAAACTAATGTCACTTTTGCTTGAAAACAAAAAGCATTACATATTGCTCTAGATAAAACCCTACCTCTTCTTCTAGCCTCCGGACTTATAATGTGGGAGTTAGTTTCCAAGACTCAGATGGAGAAGTTCTGGGCCTGTTAAGGGAGAAAAGAGACTGTATCATGAAGGTGCTGCAAGACCTACTTAGTATGTTCTGGTGGGGGCCAGGAAAGAATGTATGGGACTGGGTCTAGAAAGTGGTAAACCAGGAGTGAAACAAAGTTGGTTAAATGGGAGATTGTTGATATGGGAACATTATCTCAGGACATAAATTTAGCATCCAGATAAGCTTCTGAGGACTGGCACTAATGTGCTGCTAGTACAGGTCTTGAAAGCCCACTCTCAATGAAGTATTGCAGGATTGCTGTGAGAGAAAGAAGAAGATTAAGAGACTCAGAGCATTGGCATGCCTGTGTTGCAACACAACACACGTCCAGAAAATGCACCAGCTCAAGAAGACATAGAGGACACTGCATCTAACAAGGTGGCAGGAATGCGATGCTGAGTGGCACCAGCATCACTAAGAAGCTTAGTAGTAGCTGTGCACCGTAAGCCAGGGCTGACATTAGAAGATGTAGTTATAGAAATTGGCATGTTGATGGCAATGAATGAGAGATTTCTGTGATAACAGAAGCCAGATGGCAGTCTTAATTATCATTACACAATATCTGGCAATTAAGGTAATTGCATTTTGAGAGAAGTCCAAGCTTGGCTCAAAGCAGCTATTGATTTCTCAATCCCCAAGCTGCCAAACTGACACCAACAAAAAGTGGACTACCAAATATTTCAGTCTTTTAAAGAACAATTCCTCCCATTGCCCATGTCACATGTGATCAGGGAGAACAGCAGATTTGGAGATTCCCCACTGAAAGCTGACTTGGATCCTTACAATAGGTTTTGCTTCACCACCAAGCAGAGAATCTTTATGATAGCTTTTTGAGAATATCGTATATGTCGTAGATTGTTAAACTAATCAACTCTTCACCTCTTTTCTAGATGATTTTTTTCCTTTTAAATTATGGTTATTTTTTGTTTCTCATCTGTTCTAGACATAGGGAAATGAACAAGGCACATTGACTGAAAGATTTTGGACTTATATCTGCGCAGAATTATTGTTATCTCCTTGAGAATATAAGGTAGGTACATTTTTAGTGGTATGTGAAGTACTTTTATCGCTTTAAATGTGTTTATTTTTTTATTTTTATTTTTTAATTATACTTTAGGTTTTAGGGTACATGTGCACAATGTGCAGGTTTGTTACATATGTATCCATGTGCCATGTTGATTTCCTGCACCCATTAGCTCGTCATTTAGCATTAGGTATATCTCCTAATGCTGTCCCCGCCCCTCCGACCCCCCACCCCACAACAGTACCCGGAATGTGATGTTCCCCTTCCTGTGTCCATGAGTTCTCATTGTTCAATTCCCACCTATGAGTGAGAACATGCGGTGTTTGGTTTTTTGTCCTTGCGATAGTTTACTGAGAATGATGTTTTCCAGTTTCATCCATGTCCCTACAAAGGACACGAACTCATCATTTTTTATGGCTGCATAGTATTCCATGGTGTATATGTGCCACATTTTCTTAATCCAGTCTATTGTTGTTGGACATTTGGGTTGGTTCCAAGTCTTTGCTATTGTGAATAGTGCCGCAATAAACATACGTGTGCATGTGTCTTTATAGCAGCATGATTTATACTCCTTTGGGTATATACCCAGTAATGGGATGGCTGGGTCAAATGGTATTTCTAGTTCTAGATCCCTGAGGAATCGCCACACTGACTTCCACAATGGTTGAACTAGTTTACAGTCCCACCAACAGTGTAAAAGTGTTCCTATTTCTCCACATCCTCTCCAGCACCTGTTGTTTCCTGAATTTTTAATGATGGCCATTCTAACTGGTGTGAGATGGTATCTCACTGTGGTTTTGATTTGCATTTCTCTGATGGCCAGTGATGATGAGCATTTCTTCATGTGTTTTCTGGCTGCATAAATGTCTTCTTTTGAGAAGTGTCTGTTCATGCCTTTGCCCACTTTTTGATGGGGTTGTTTGTTTTTTTCTTGTAAATTTGTTTGAGTTCATTGTAGATTCTGGATATTAGCCCTTTGTCAGATGAGTAGGTTGCAAAAATTTTCTCCCATTCTGTAGGTTGCCTGTTCACTCTGATGGTAGTTTCTTTTGCTGTGCAGAAGCTCTTTAGTTTAATTAGATCCCATTTGTCAATTTTGGCTTTTGTTGCCATTGCTTTTGGTGTTTTAGACATGAAGTCCTTGCCCACGCCTATGGCCTGAATGGTATTGCCTAAGTTTTGTTGTAGGATTTTAATGGTTTTAGGTCTAACATGTAAGTCTTTAATCCATCTTGAATTAATTTTTGTATAAGGTGTAAGGAAGGGATCCAGTTTCAGCTTTCTACATATGGCTAGCCAGTTTTCCCAGCACCATTTATTAAATAGGGAATCCTTTCCCCATTTCTTGTTTTTGTCAGGTTTGTCAAAAATCAAATAGTTGTAGATATGCGGCATCATTTCTGAGGGCTCTGTTCTGTTCCATTGATCTGTATCTATGTTGTGGTACCAGTACCATGCTGTTTTGGTTACTGTATCCTTGTAGTATAGTTTGAAGTCAGGTAGCGTGATGCCTCCAGCTTTGTTCTTTTGGCTTAGGATTGACTTGGCAATGCGGGCTCTTTTTTGGTTCCATATGAACTTTAAAGTAGTTTTTTCCAATTCTGTGAAGAAAGTCATTGGTAGCTTGATGGGGATGGCATTGAATCTATAAATGACCTTGGGCAGTATGGCCATTTTCACGATATTGATTCTTCCAACCCATGAGCATGGAATGTTCTTCCATTTGTTTGTATCCTCTTTGATTTCATTGAGCAGTGGTTTGTAGTTCTCCTTGAAGAGGTCCTTCACATCCCTTGTAAGTTGGATTCCTAGGTATTTTATTCTCTTTGAAGCAATTGTGAATGGGAGTTCACTCATGATTTGGCTCTCTGTTTGTCTGTGATTGGTGTACAAGAATGCTTGTGATTTTTGTACATTGATTTTGTATCCTGAGACTTTGCTGAAGTTGCTAATCAGCTTAAGGAGATTTTGGGCTGAGACAATGGGATTTTCTAGATATACAATCATGTCATCTGCAAACAGGGACAGTTTGACTTCCTCTTTTCCTAATCGAATACCCTTTATTTCCTTCTCCTGCCTGATTGCTCTGGCCAGAACTTCCAGCACTATGTTGAATAGGAGCGGTGAGAGAGGGCATCCCTGTCTTGTGCCAGTTTTCAGAGGGAATGCTTCCAGTTTTTGCCCATTCAGTATGATATTGGCTGTGGGTTTGTCGTATATAGCACTTATTATTTTGAGATACGTCCCATCAATACCTAATTTATTGAGAGTTTTTAGCATGAAGCGTTGTTGAATTTTGTCAAAAGCCTTTTCTGCATCTATTGAGATAATCATGTGGTTTTTGCCTTTGGTTCTGTTTATATGCTGGATTACATTTATTGATTTGCGTATGTTGAACCAGCCTTGCATCCCAGGGATGAAGCCCACTTGATCATGGTGTATAAGCTTTTTGATGTGCTGCTGGATTCGGTTTGCCAGTATTTTATTGAGGATTTTTGCATCAATGTTCATCAAGGATATTGGTCTAAAATTCTCTTTTTTGGTTGTGTCTCTGCCTGGCTTTGGTATCAGGATGATGCTGGCTTCATAAAATGTGTTAGGGAGGATTCCCTCTTTTTCTATCGATTGGAATAGTTTCAGAAGGAATGGTACCAGTTCCTCCTTGTACCTCTGGTAGAATTCAGCTGTGAATCCATCAGGTCCTGGACTCTTTTTGGTTGGTAAGCTATTGATTATTGCCACAATTTCAGAACCTGTTATTGGTCTATTCAGAGATTCGACTTCTTCCTGATTTAGTCTTGGGAGGGTGTATTTGTCGAGGAATTTATCCATTTCTTCTAGATTTTCTAGTTTATTTGCATAGAGGTGTTTGTAGTATTCTCTGATGGTAGATTGTATTTCTGTGGGATCGGTGGTGATATCCCCTTTATCATTTTTTATTGCATCTATTTGATTCTTCTCTCTTTTCTTCTTTATTAGTCTTGCTAGCGGTCTATCAATTTTGTTGATCTTCTCAAAAAACCAGCTCCTGGATTCATTAATTTTTTGAAGGGTTTTTTGTGTCTCTATTTCCTTCAGTTCTGCTCTGATTTTAGTTATTTCTAGCCTTCTGCTAGCTTTTGAATGTGTTTGCTCTTGCTTTTCTAGTTCTTTTAATTGTGATGTTAGGGTGTCAATTTTGGATCTTTCCTGTTTTCTCTTGTGGGCATTTAGTGCTATAAATTTCCCTCTACACACTGCTTTGAATGTGTCCCAGAGATTCTGGTAGGTTGTGTCTTTGTTCTCGTTGGTTTCAAAGAACATCTTTATTTCTGCCTTCATTTCATTATGTACCCAATAGTCATTCAGGAGCAGGTTGTTCAGTTTCCATGTAGTTGAGCGGTTTTGAGTGAATTTCTTAATCCTGAGTTCTAGTTTGATTGCACTGTGGTCTGAGAGACAGTTTGTTATAATTTCTGTTCTTTTACATTTGCTGAGGAGAGCTTTACTTCCAACTATGTGGTCAATTTTGGAATAGGTGTGGTGTGGTGCTGAAAAAAATGTATATTCTGTTGATTTGGGGTGGAGAGTTCTGTAGATGTCTATTAGGTCTACTTTGTTTAGAGCTGAGTTCAATTCCTGGATATCCTTGTTAACTTTCTGTCTAGATGCTCTGTCTAATGTTGACAGTGGGGTGTTAAAATCTCCCATTATTATTGTGTGGGAGTTTAAGTCCCTTTGTAGGTCACTCAGGACTTGCTTTATGAATCTGGGTGCTCCTGTGTTGGGTGCATATATATTTAGGATAGTTAGCTCTTCTTGTTGAATTGATCCCTTTACCATTATGTAATGGCCTTCTTTGTCTCTTTTGATCTTTGTTGGTTTAAAGTCTATTTTGTCAGAGACTAGGATTGCAACCCCTGCGTTTTTTTGTTTTCCATTTGCTTGATAGATCTTCCTCCATCCCTTTATTTTGAGTCTATGTGTGTCTCTGCACGTGAGATGGGTTTCCTGAATACAGCACACTGATGGGTCCTGACTCCTTATCCAGTTTGCCAGTCTGTGTCTTTTAATTGGAGCATTTAGCCCATTTACATTTAACGTTAATATTGTTATGTGTGAATCTGATCCTGTCATTATGATGTTAGTTGGTTATTTTGCTCATTAGTTGATGCAGTTTCTTCCTAGCCTCGATGGTCTTTACAATTTGGCATGTTTTTGCAGTGGCTGGTACCGGTTGTTCCTTTCCATGTTTAGTGCTTCCTTCAGGAGCTCTTTTAGGGCAGGCCTGGTGGTGACAAAATCACTCAGCGTTTGCTTGTCTGTAAAGTATTTTATTTCTCCTTCACTTATGAAGCTTAGTTTGGCGGGATAGGAAATTCTGGGTTGAAAATTCTTTTCTTTAAGAATGTTGAATATCGGCCCCCACTCTCTTCTGGCTTGTAGAGTTTCTGCCGAGAGATCAGCTGTTAGCCTGATGGGCTTCCCTTTGTGGGTAACCCGACCTTTCTCTCTGGCTGCCCTTAACATTTTTTCCTTCATTTCAACTTTGGTGAATCTGACAATTATGTGTCTTGGAGTTGCTCTTCTCGAGGAGTATCTTTGTGGCGTTCTCTGTATTTCCTGAATCTGAATGTTGGCCTGCCTTGCAAGATTGGGGAAGTTCTCCTGGATAATATCTTGCAGAGTGTTTTCCAACTTGGTTCCATTCTCCCCGTCATTTTCAGGTACACCAATCAGACGTAGGTTTGGTCGTTTCACGTAGTCCCAAATTTCTTGTAGGCTTTGTTCATTTCTTTTTATTCTTTTTTCTCTAGACTTCCCTTCTCGCTTCATTTCATTCATTTCATCTTCCATCTGCGATACCCTTTCTTCCAGTTGATCGCATCTGCTACTGAGGCTTCTGCAATCTTCACGTAGTTCTCGAAACTTGGCTTTCAGCTCCTCCATCTCCTTTAAGCCCTTCTCTCCCTTGGTTATTCTAGTTATCCATTCTTCTAATTTTTTTTCAGAGTTTTTAACTTCTTTGCTATTGTTTTGAATTTCCTCCCGTAGCTCAGAGTAGTTTGATCGTCTGAAGCCTTCTTCTCTCGACTCGTCAAAGTCATCCTCCATCCAGCTTTGTTCCATTGCTGGTGAGGAACTGCGTTCCTTTGGAGGAGGAGAGGTGCTCTGCTTTTTAGAGTTTCCAGTTTTTCTGCTCTGATTTTTCCCCATCTTTGTGGTTTTATCTACTTTTGGGCTTTGATGATGGTGATGTACAGATGGGTTTTTGGTGTGGATGTCCTTTCTGTTTGTTAGTTTTCCTTCTACCAGACAGGACCCTCAGCTGCAGGTCTGTTGGAGTTTACTAGAGGTCCACTCCAGACCCTGTTTGGCTGGGTGTCAGCAGCGGTGGCTGCAGAACAGCGGATTTTCGTGAGACCACCAATTCAGCTGTCTGATAGTTCCTCTGGAAGTTTTGTCTCAGAGGAGCACCTGGCCCAGTGAGGTGTCAGTCTTTCCCTTCTGGGGGGGTGCCTCCCAGTTAGGCTGCTCAGGGGTGAGGGACCCACTTTAGGAGGCAGTCTGTCCGTTCTCAGATCTCCAGCTGCGTGCTGGGAGAACCACTACTCTCTTCAAAGCTGTCAGTCAGACAGGGACGTTTAAGTCTCTGGAGATTCCTGCTGACTTTTTGTTTGTCTGTGCCCTGCCCCCAGAGGTGGAGCCTACAGAGGCAGACAGGCCTCCTTGAGCTGTGGTAGGCTCCACCCAGTTTGAGCTTCCTGGCTGCTTTGTTTACCTAAGCAAGCCTGGGTAATGGCGGGCGCCCCTCCCCCCAGCCTCGCTGCCGCCTTGCAGCTTGATCTCAGACTGCTGTGCTAGCAATCAGCGAGACTCCGTGGGCATAGGACCCTCCGAGCCAGGTGCGGGATACAATCTCCTAGTGTGCCGTTTTCCAGGCCCGTTGGGAAAGCACAGTATGAGGGTGGGACTGACCCGATTTTCCAGGTGCCGTCTGTTACCCCTTTCTTTGACTAGGAAAGGGAACTCCCTGACCCCTTGCGCTTCCCAAGTGAGGCAGTGCCTCGCCCTGCTTCGGCTCGCGCACAGTGCGCTTCACCGACTGTCCTGCACCCACTGTTTGGCACTCCCTAGTGAGATGAAACCGGTACCTCAAGCAGAAATGCAGAAATCACCAGTCTTCTGTGTCGCTGGGGCTGGGAGCTGGAGACCGGAGCTGTTCCTATTCGGCCATCTTGGCTCCCCCCTTCAAATGTGTTTATTTTTAATGTGTCTTATGGATACAAGGACATATTATCTCTGAGGTACCAAGGTATGGAATACAGTAGACCCTTGTTATCTTCTACCCGGTATGCTTTTTGCCTTCTATAAAAGTGCACCAATTTTCAACTGTGGAATGAACCATTGCTTCACTTTCATTTCTTGTATTTTTGTTGGGGTTGATCCTAACCCCACAACCAGAGCTAGATGTGATAAAGACCTGACTATCCATCCTGTATATTATGTGTAGGTGACCCAAGTAGAAATATAGGACCCCAGGCAAGGACTGTTTACTGGAATAATTAGGAAAATACTTTTTAACTGTGGTTGCAGAGGAGCATCATTTGGGGGAATATCTGGATAAAAGAATGAAGACAGCAAGGCAAACATAGAGAAGGAGAGATGAAGAAAGGTACTCTATCTCTAGGGCATAATTTGAGCTTTTAGGCTTAGCTATGACTGCACTTAGTTTTCTCTAGACTTCAAAGTAGGACTAGCCAATACATTTTCTATTTGGCTTAAGCTGTTTTGTGATGAATTACAATAAATTGCAGCCAAAGATTCTTGACTACCATGTTACCTCTTGTTTCTTATATCATAGACTCCAAATGTATTTTTAAATAATTCTGAATATACACAGATGATTCTAATTATACTCCTTCTTCTAGAGAATTTTTTTAAAATAGATAATCATTTTAATTCATTTTTAGAATCAAAATTCTTCTACTTTTGTGTGCAGAAATGCAGATTTGTTTTCGTGTGTGTGTGTGTGTGTGTGTGTGTGTGTGTGTTTTCTGGTATACTGCTTCCCTTCATCTCTTGCTCTCCTGCCTTTCTACTCTCTCTTAACTCTCTCAAATTATCCTTAAATGGCGTAAACCTTTCTTCAGAAAATAAGGTGGCTTCATTCTCCTGGGATGTCCTCCCTTTCCATTTGGTTTTCAAACCAGTGTTTCATTTGGAAACACTGTTTCCACAGTGTTCTCACAGCTCAAATAGTGGGCTAGCTGATAGAAATTTAAATAAGCAGTTCACAGTAACCTAGTATCCTAAGGGAAGTTAAGAAAGAGCCAAGTCTTTGACAACACCAGAAATAAGACTCTTTCCTTTATAGGTTTTTCTTTTTCTGTCTTTGGTTTTAAAAAGAAGAAACTGCACCAGATGCCAAATCACCGTATCCAACTTTTAATTTGGCCTCTGTATCACATCAGGTACACATGTTGGCAGTGTCATGAGACTCCCACTGCTACTGGCCCAACCAACCTCCACCTGTTCAGTGACTATTTCTAGGCACATTGACTAATCTCTCCTTTCACACACCATGAGAAGCCTCGGTTATTCTCTTGCCACCGCTTTCTAATGCTGCTAAGCTGTTTGCACGTAGATGCCTTCAAGTACTATGATCTGACTTCACTATTTCCTGCCTATGTCTTCGTTTCTTCTCTTTCACTTTTAAAGAATGTACGAAAGTGGCATCTCTACCTTCAGTTCCCTGTAATCTTGTGTTCTATGTCCGTGTCAACACTTGGCATCTTCTTTCAATAGCATCTCATTAACATTATATTTATTAAGAAATGTTTTAAATATGTTATAAGCATAAGGTACCTTTCCCTAATTCCCAGCACAGTTTCAGGACACCCCTTTCCCATGTATAAATTTTATTTTTCAATTTGGTAGGCGAGGCCCCTGAGAAGATGTATTTTGTTCACATCATACCCAGAAGTTCCAATTCACAAACAAAACATTATTAGCACCAGGGAATAATACCAGCATTTTCTAAATTCACTGATATTTAAAACCTCTGAATCATTAATTTATTTTATTTATTTGTTGCTCTGATCTGCTATTTAAATTGACTCTCTGATTTAGGCTCTGGCCTTTAATTTTGTTGAAATTATGTTAGTCTTGGTTTTTCTCACCTTCAAATGATTATCACTTTTTCCAAATTGTTTCTGTTATAAAATTTTATCCTAATATATGCCAGAATAACTCCATTAAATACACCTTTCATCACTATAACAAATGACTTTCTCAAATATCTCAAATAATGCTTTTTATCTGCAAAACAAAAGCCAGTTAAAGACATTGTGTTGACTTCTCTAACGTTTTCTAAGTTTTTGTATCAAATACAGTACTTAAAATATTACAAAATGTTATTCTTCTCCAATAATCTTAGAAGAAAAGTAATTGAAATGAAATACAAAGTGGAATTTTGTTGCTTAAAAATTCCACAAAATATATCCAACTTTCTTTGAGTGAGTTGTGTATCTTCTCTGTAATCTATCTCTTATAATCTTGACACTGTGCTTTTGAGAATGACACTGTTTTATTTACTCTTCAATTCCCCAAGCTGAAAAATGGCGTAACATTCCCTAATCATCACTTTTCCATCAATACTCAACACTCAGCTAAAACATCTATTACTTTGTGAAGGCTTTCGTTTTCCCACACCCAGACAGATTGAAGGATCTGTTAATACTCTTCTGTTTCACTATAGCATTCTGTCTTTAATTCCATCATACCATATATCACATTGAAGAGTTATTGTTTATTTACTTGTCTGTCTTTGCCTTAAGACTTGAATGCAGGAAATATGGTTTTTATCTCTGTGCATCCTACATATTATATTCACTGATAATAGGCATATGTTGAATGAAGACCAAAAGGAAGGGCTCAAGTGATTGTATGCATTTGCAGCCTGATAGGTGAGACATGAAGCAAATGAGTAGAAAGTAAAGAGAAAATATCATCCTGAAGTATCTTGGAAAAAATGAAACAGTTTACATCTTGACACATGTCTCTATTATATCCTTTACTAGTGAACAGTACTGAACAATAGACTCAGGTAAACTGAAAGAAAGAGCAGATGATCATGGTAAGGTTACTGAGTGTGCATGCGGCAGACATTCCCAGGGACAGATATAAATATGCATCAATATGAGGACAGGTAGCTGAGTCAGAAATGGAAATGTGTACAGTGAGTTTTTTCTGAAACAAAGTCCAGTGAAGCAGCAATAGATGTAGAAATAATTTGTAAGCCCAGAGAACTGGTAAGTTTCAAAGACTACATAATTAATGGAGACAAATGTAAGGTAATCAATTATTATCTAATGTATGTTCTTCTCACTTTTGAGACACACACAAAAAACTAGGCATCATTATCTGCAAAATGAATCTAATCAGGTAGAGGTAGGGGTAAACACAGTCATCAAGAAAATAGATCTGCAGGAAACTCTAATGACTCAGATAAGGAAGAAAGGGGGATCAAGGGATTCACTAGGAATATGAACATCATGAGGGGAGATGAGTTCATATGTGCTTTAAAATTTGGCGTTCCAAGAACACTGGCCCTGGTATCAGTCAATTAGGGCTTTAATTTTAGTCCTCCCACTAAGTTCTCATGTGATTTTGACAAGTCAATAGTCTTCTTTGATCCTCCCTTTTTTGATGTGTAAAAGGAAAATGTTAATTAGACTGCAGCTGAATTTTAACCATATGATAGTTTTCCTTTTTTGGGTGTTCTTCAAGAACATAATACCATGATTTTCTGATTTATATGGATGCCACATCCTACTGCAATTCCTGGTCCATAGTAAAAGTTGAATAGGGGTTTTCAAGTAGGAAATAAGACAATTCCTTTTGGTTTCATTTTTTATGTTTTAAAGTTAATAGCCATAAGGTTACAAGTGTGACTTGTCCTCTATTTAATAGTGTGATTTGAAGGAAAATGGGAAATTCCTTCCTTCTCTCAACTAAGAGCTCAGAGAAATTCTTCTTTGAACAGCTCACAGTGGGGAATTTTGCCTGAAAATTTCTGAAACTAGATACCATAATAAGAAACTTAGTTTACCGCACCAGCATACTGTAGTTGGTAAACAAATGTCACTCTGGCTTGTACTATGTTGGATCACAGGTTAAAGTTGGAAAGTAATATTGCCTCTTGGTGGGCATGTCTATATGAACTCAGGAAAGCATTGTAGAAGAGGAAAAAAAGGTCCCTCCATAGGTTTTGCACCTAAGCAGTTTCCTAGTCTGCTTATTAAAGAGCCCCAAATTAGTTTTTTACTAAGGACCCCAAAATTAGTTCTTTACTTTTGTGTAACTATTAATAAAATGGCATCCTGAGTCCTACTTTGCAATTGTTTTATAATTCCCTCAAGGCTATGTCAAGAAAGTTTAACTGTAATACATCCAAATTTTAGCTTAACTTCATGTGAACCTTAAGCCTCATTGCCATTTTGAAGTTTGAATGAAATAATAAATACTAGGTATCATGCATAATGCCTAGTACTTAGTAGGCACTCAATATAAGATAACTGTAATTATGAAGAAATATGTAATTATCATTTTATTTTACAAAGGGAAATGAAATCTCATAGAGACTCAGAGGTACACTTTGTGTGGTTAATGTTCTTCTCACTTCCCTACACATTTTCCATATTTACATATATGATTTTATTACAAAATATTATGCAAAATGAGAAATGTCCTTTAAGTGCTTTAATAAACTTTATCAGTGTTTTTTATTATATTAATATTTTATGGCAGTGAAAAGTTATATCAGCCACAAATCCTATATTAATACTCACGTCTTCACTAGCAGACTGCATGCTAAGTTCCAGATTGGATTCCTCTGAAGTCCAGGTAAATGAACTCAAGCGTATCCTCCATCCCAGTTCTATGATGAAAGCCTGCTCTTCCTTGGGAAGGCAGGAGGAGGAATTTGAATGGCATCTCTGTTGGTGGAAGAGAGGGGATGATAAGAGTGCTTGTACATGATTCTTTGTAAGTTATTTCCCTACTACCTTTCTTTTTCTAAAACATCCTATATAGAACTACAAGATTAATCTTTGCAAATACAGTTCAGATCTTACTTTTTTTTTCTGTTCAAAATCTTCACCAGCAAGTCAGAGCTGGCTGAATAAACTTTTAGCTCACAGAATTAAGACAGACTTTGAGTTGATTATCATTAGGGATATATTGATCCCACTAATTATTTGGCATGTGTGTTTATCTAAACGTGTGTTTATCCCATTGTCTGACTTCCTCTGGAACACATAGAGGGGCAGGAAACTTACTACCTATTCCGTGTACTGTTCTGTTTCTCATAATGTCCTCACATTTATTAAAAAATCTGTCTCCTTGCTGCTGCTGGAGAGCCACACAAAATAAATCATATTCCTTTTCTATGTATGAGAGATCATTATCTTGGACATCATAGATCTTCTAAACTTCATCTCTCCTTTAAATTTAGACATTTCTCCAGCCAATTTTTCTCCTGCAGTCCTTACCCAAGCTTCAAGTCTCCCTCTAAGAAGGCTCTTTTCATAATCCATGCCCCCAGTCTCTTCTCCTAGAGAGATGTAATTTCTTTCCTGTCCTCACCTCGTAAGTATGGTACTCCATTTTAGGTACTTCTTCCTATGCTTATTACTTACTTTCTACCTTTATTTATAGAAACATTTTACAAAACGTTTCCATGCAACAATATTCTCACAAGTTGTCAATAGCAGTTAGTTGCAGGGAGTGGGGGTAGGGGGTAGCCCATAAAACAACACACATTTATTTCCTAACCATAAAATGGATATTGGTTACACAGAATCCTCAGAATACTGATAGGATTTTCAAATTTTGAATCTGCAAGGGTAGATGAAGGGTGTGCTGTGTATTTGTTTCTAAACTAACTTGATCATAGAATCCTGGGTTTCATGTGATTGGATTTCTTGTGGTAAGCTCTTTTGACTAATAGTTACTCTAACAATGTTTCCTCTCTACTATTTGAATAGAAAGTCATTAATGGCCTCAGCACATGTTTTATATAGCTTTGCAACTGCCACAGTGACTTCCCATTGCCAAGTACTTGGTAAATATAAAAAATGTTTGAATAATCAAGTGATTAATGTATTATTGGGCAACAGATGAGTTTTCCATCTTTGTTGAGTTTTCGCGGAGGTCAGATTTTCTTTATTGTTACAAATATATTTATGAAAATAAAACTAATCCTTCTCTTTTAACCTTCTCTTGCTGTTTTCTTCTTGCTCATTCTCATTGTACTACCCTTTTAGACACAACAAATATCTGAGTACCTGCTAGATGCCAGATGATGTAGTCAGTATTTCGCATGCATTGTGCCCGTTAACATTTTTGATTCTTCTATGACATAGGGATTATTATCCTAATTTACAGATGAGCAAAATTAGATTCAGAGAAATTAAGTGAATTTCTTAAGGTACTACAACTAGTAAATATCATGACCAGAATACAAACCACAGAATATCTAAATCCAAATTTCAGGCACCTGCTTGCCAAATCGTTCCACTAAAGTATGTAACTATTCTCTTTTTGTGTGTGAGAGTTGAACATACAGAAAGCACAGGTCCCTAATAAAATGTGAGATGAATGCCTTCACCCACACAAATGAAGGAATTCTCGGTTTTCAAACAGTGATACATGAAATCAAACATTCAACTAAGATAGCTCATTCCACTTCTCCCTAAATTTATTTTTCATTTCTAACTTTCTCCAGGGACTAGATTAAAGGTCATGTTGAATCATATGGATAAAGAAATTTTCCTGCTAAATTAGCTCCTCCAGGTTGTCCCACACTCTTGGGTAAATGGTAAGCTTATTAGGAAGCTGCATGACATTTGTCACTACATGGGCTTTTCAATTCATTGCAAATTTCTTGTTCTAAGAGGAATTCTTTAGTTTATGAAATTCTTAAAAGGACTCAAATTGTGATTAACATACTAATCATAATTGTAAATAGCTGAGGAGGCCGGGTGCAGTGGCTCATGCCTATAATCCCAGAACTTTGGGAGGCCAAGGCAGGAGGATTGCTTGAGCTCAGGAGTTTGAGATAAGCCTGGGCAATGCAGTGGGGCCTGGTCTACAAAAAATCAAAAAATTAACAGGATGTGGTGGCATGAACCTGTAGCCCCAGCTACTTGGGAAGCTGAGGCAAGAGGATTGATTGGGCTGGAGAGTTTGAAGTTGTGAAGTTGCTATGATCTTGCCACTGTACTCCAGCCTGGGTGGTAGAATGAGACCCTGTCTTAAATATATATATATATATATATCTCACACATATATATATATATATAACAGGCATATATATATATATATATAACAGGCATATATATATATTACAGGCATATATATATTACAGGCATATATATATTACAGGCATATATATATATATAACAGGCATATATACATATATATATATATACACACATATATATATATGTATATGCATGCTACATTTTCTTTATCCAGTCTATTATCGATGAATATTTGGGTTGGTTCCAAGTCTTTGCTATTGTGAATAGTGCCGCAATAAACATGCATGTGCATGTGTATTTACAGTAGAATGATTTATAATCCTTTGGCTACATACCCAGCAATGGGATTGCTGGGTCAAATGGTATTTCTAGTTCTAGATCCTTGAGGAATTGCCATACTGTCTTCCACAATGGATGAACTAATTTACACTCCCACCAACAGTGTAAAAGCATCCCTATTTCTCAACATCCTCTCCAGCACGTGTTGTTTCCTGACTTTTTAATGATCGCTATTCTAACTGGCATGAGATGATACCTCCTTGTGGTTTTGATTTGCATTTCTCTAATGACCAGTGATGATGAGCATTTTTTCATATGTCTGTTGGCTGCATAAATGTCTTCCAAACACATATTCTCACTCATAAGTGGGAATTGAACAGTGAGAGCTCATGGACATAAGGAGGGGAACATCACGCACTGGCGCCTGTTGGGGGGTAGATGGCTAGGGGAGAGATAACATTAGGAAAAATACCTAATGTAGGTGATGGGTTGATGGGTGCAGCAAACTACCATGGCATGTGTATACCTGTGTAACAAAACTGCAAGTTCTGCACATGTACCCTAGAACTTAAATAATAATAATAATAAATATATATGTAATTAGTTAATGGAACTATTAAAAATTAGTGAAACTCTTTAAATTATATATTCTTAGATATTATGGATAACCTATTAACCCATAATTAGGAATATCAAACATATATATTTTGTTTTTACAAAGGCTTTTAATGACAATTTGTATTAGCTCTGTTAGAAAACTGCAGCCCAGAGTGAATGGCATGTCAACAGTCCCAGAGCTAATAACAGAATAAGTGAAATATAGTCAGAGTTTCCAACTCTATAAACTTTCTCTACCTAACACAATGGAAAATATAGGAGTTAGTGACGTGGAAAGAAAGAGATTGGTTTATGCTGTTGGTTGAAGGAAATTTAATATTATCTTTCCTGCCTTATGTGAATAAAGTGTTCTATGATTATTTCAGACTTATTGATATTTGATTTATCAGAACATTACATTGACACCTCAAAATTCAAATCACATATGATAGGAATGGTGTTTGAGATTTGAGGGGAGAAATGGGCATGGCAATGTTATTATACAAGCCAATTATTCTGAGAAAAGTGGTTTGGGGCTATTTCTTCAGCATAAAAGTCTATGTTTTTCTATTAACACCTGGTGACACCATTCCTCTGTCCACACAGAATAGCTCCAGAAATAGCACTTGACCTGTATTGGTCCATTCTTATGCTGTTAGTAAAACCATACCAGAGACTAGGTAATTTATAAAGGAATGAGGTTTAATTGCGTCACAGTTCAGCATGGCTGGGAGGCTTCAGGAAGCTTACAATCCTGGCAGAAGGGGACACAAACACATCCTTCTTCACATAGTAGCAGGAAAGAAAAGTGCCAAGCAAAAAGGGGAAAAGCCCCTTATAAAACCGTCATATCTCACAAGAACTCACTCACTATTGTGAGAACAGCATCATGGGGTTAACTGCCTCCGTGATTCAATTACCTGCCACTAGGTCCCTCTAATGACATGTGGGGATTATGGAAACTACAATTCAAGATGAGATTTGGGTGGGGACACAGCCAAACTATATTATTCCACCCTTGCCCCTTGCAAATATCATGTCCTCACATTTCAAAACACAATCATGGCTTCCTAACAGTCCTTCAAAGTCTTATCTCATTCCAGCATTAACCCAAAGGTCCAAATCCAAGGTCACATCTGAAACAAGGCAATTCCCTTCCACATAGGAGCCTGTAAAATCATAAGCAAGTTAGTTACTTCATAAATACAATGGGGTACAGGCATTGGGTAAATACCCCCATTCCAAATGAGAGAAATTGGTCAAAATGAAGGCACTACAGGAGCCATGAAATTCCAAAATCCAATAGAGCAGTCATTAAACTTTAAAGTTCCAAAATGATCTCCTTTGCCTCCATGTCTCACATCCAGGTCACACTGATGCAAGAGGTAGGCTCCCATGGCCTTGAGCAGCTCCACCCCTGTGACTTTGCAGGGAACAGCCCCCCTCCAGGCTGCTTTCATGGGCAGATGTTGAGTGTCTTCAGCTTTTCCAGGTGCAGAGTGTAAGCTTTCAGTGGATCTATCATTCTGGGGTCTGAAGGATGGTGGCCTTCTTCTCACAGTTTCACTAGGCAGTGCCCCAGTGGGGACTCTGTGTCAGGGCTCCAAAATCACATATTCCTTTCACACTGCTCTAGCAGAGGTTCTCCATGAGGGCTTCTCCCCTGCAGCACACTTCTGCATGGACATCCAGGTGTTTCCATACATCCTTTGAAATCTAGGTGGAGGTTCTCAAACCTCAATTCTTTTCTCCTGTGCATCCGCAGGCCCAACACCATATGTAATCCACCAAGGGGCTTGCATCCTCTGAGGCAATGGCCTGAGCTTTATGTTGGCCCCTTCTAGCTACGGCTGGAGCTGAAGCAGCTAGGATGCAGGGCATCATGTCCTGAGGCTGTATAGAGCAGGAAGTCCCTGGGGCCAGCTCAGGAAACCACTTTTCTCTCCTAGGCCTGCAGGCCCACAATGGGAGGGTCCACTGTGAAGGTCTCTGACATGCCCTGCAGACATTTTCCCCATCTTGGTAATTAATATTTGGCTCATTACTTATGCAAATTTATTCAGTGAGCTTGAATTTCTCCCCAGAAAATGGAGTTTTCTTTTCTATCACATTATCAGGCTGCAAATTTTCCAAACTTTTATGCTTTGCTTCCTCTTGAACACTTTGCTGCTTAGAAATTTATTGAACCAGGTATCCTAAATCATGTCTCTCAAGTTCAAAGTTCCACAGATGTCTAGGGCAGGAGCAAAATGCCACCACTTTACACAGCAAAAGTGAACTTTACTCCAGTTCCCAAAAAGTTCCTCATCTCTGTCTGAGACCACCTCAGCCTGGACCTTATTGTCCATATCACTATCGGCATTTTGGTCAAAGCCATTCAACAAGTCTCTATGAAGTGCAAAACTTTCCCATGTTCCTGTCCTCATAACCCTCCAAGTCTTTAGGAAGTTCCAAATTTTCCCACATTTTCATATCTTCTCCTGAGCCTTTCCAAACTGTTCCAACCTCTGTGTGTTACCCAGTTCCAAAGTTGCCTCCCCATTTTCAGGTATCTTTACAGCAGCTCTCCACTACAGTGGAGAGATTTACTGTATTAGTTTGTTCTCATATTGCTAATGAAGACATACCTGAGACTAGGTAATTTATAAAGGAAAGAGGCTTAATTGACTCACAGTTCAGCATGGCTGGGAGGCCTTATGTCACTTACAATCATGGTGGAAGGGAAAGCAAACATGTCCTTCTTCACATGGTGGCAGGAAGGAGAAGTGCTGAGCAAAAGGGGGAAAAGCCCCTTATAAAACCATCACATCTTGTGAGAACTCACTCACCATCATGAGAACAGCATCATGGGGGTAATCACCCCCATAATTCAATTGCCTCCCACTGGGTTCACCCCAGGACATGTGGGGATTATGGGAGCCACAATTCATGATGAGATTTGGGTGGAGACACAGCCAGACCATATCATGACCCAAAAATTAGTTGATAGGAGGACCTTTAAAATATAAGGTTGTTTTAATTGAGAATTTTCCCTAATAGGCAAGATACTGGCTAAAAAGTCTATTTCTCTTCAGGTGTTTAAATACGGGTTGCCATATCAGGTATATATCACCTCAATAACATTTCATAACACTGATATATAAGATTTAAGAATTCATGTGATGGTGGGACACTGAACACTGATACCCACATGTAGTTAGCTAGGTTCTCAAGCTCTTTGTGGATTGGCTAATTTGAGTTATTGACTCTGTATGTTGTCTATTGACTTTGTATGTTGTCTGCTGCCTGGCCCCAGGGTGATATGGTAGGTGCAGGTGAAAGTCAAATACTTAATTAGCTGCTCAAGATGGGGAACTCACCTGTCCCTAGCCAGGGCCTGAAAACTGGGTCAAGACAGCATTTAAAAAGAGAGAAAAACTACTGTGTAACAACTAATTCCAAAATGTCACTGGCTTAAAATAATGAGCTGCTCATGCAGCTTTGGATTGGCTCCAGTAGTTCTGCTGATCTTGGCTGAGCTCTTCTGGGCTTGGCTCCATGCTGCCTGTTTACTTCAGGTCTGTTTCATATGCATCTCATTCTCTGGGGATCTGAAGGACACTTAGGATATGAGCTCATGGCTACAGCAGAAGCACAAAAGGGCAGGTCCAGTCATGTAAGTATTTTTAAAGCCACTCCTTGCATTGTGTCTGCCAACATCCCATTTACCAAAAGTGGGCATACAGCAGAGTCCAAAGGCAAAGGTCAGAAATATGTACACCCTGCCTCTAGTGGGAAGAATTTAAATGTCATATGGCAAAGGATATAGATACAGGGAGAGTGAGGAACTGGGAACCATAATTCAATCTATCGCAGATGAAAAAGAAGAGGAAAAGAGAGACTGAAGACAGAGTTGGTGATTGTTAGAAAGGATAAGAGCAGGAGTAGGAAGATGCAGAGCTTCACCAGGTGATGTTCATGAAGAGGCACCAATGGAAGAATTTCAGAGTCTCCTAGTGAGATGAAAAGGTAGCATACTCCCCAGTCATTGACCTATTAAACCCAAGCTTCCTGCGGTTCTTCCATACTTAAGTCTTGGCATTATTACCTTCCTTGGTTATCTTGAGGAACAGTATCCAGCATCAGCTTTCTGTTTCCATGTTTCTTAGTGCATCTTTTCTCATTGAAGACCATGGTTGATACAACCCTCAGATTCTATATTTGAGCTTGAATTTCTAGTCCCTTTTGTCAGTGAAGAGGACAAAATAAGAGAAAATAGAAAAGAATTGCATTTGTTGGCATTTTTGGTGGGTCCCTTTATTTGTATTCTCTCTTCATTTATCTCTGTACTTCCTGTCAGTCAACTCTGTTAGCCTTCCCCAGTTTTCCTTTCTGTCAATGACTTCTTTCCTCTCATCCCTTCTTACTCCCTCTCATGTTTTCTATCTTTCTGTTCTTCCAGGTCATTTTTACCCCAATTCCTATTTTTTTATGCCTTTGTCCCTTCATGCACTCCATTGTAGCTTACTTCCTACTATTTCTCCAACTCCATTTATTTTATCTTACCTTTTCCCCTTCCTCCTTCTAAAAGGGCCTCCTAAAAAGTTAAGTTGATTAAATCAAATCATTAGAGTTACTTTTAATATTGCCATTTTTCATCATTATAAATGTTTTAAGGGTTTCTTGCAGTGGAGTGATAGTTTCTTGTTCCCCTAAAGTACAGAAGGACTATCAGGTCACTGCTTAACTCTGGCCACTTATCATTAGAGAAACGAATGCCCCTGCAGTTGCTGCCTAACCAGATTGCAGTTCTGCTGGGCTGCAGCTACTGGAGGGAGCATTTTAAATCACAGCAAACTTTGAAGTATGAGGCTAGGGAGACAGGGTCAAAACAATCCTAATTTCCCAGGTGAGTGTTGGCATCACAAAAAAAAAAAAACAAACAAACAAAAAAACAAAAGTGATTATGACCTGAATTGGTCTTCAGGGCTAGATTACAGAGAATCACCATAACTTCAGAAAAGCTTTAACCCTCACCAACCCCGTGTATTTTCCAGGGAGAAAGTGTCTTCCTGTTACTGGCTGTCCTTACAGAAAAACAAGCTTTTATTATTCCCATGGACCAGGGACCTTTCATATTCAATCTCACAGGCAAGCTACAGCTCTTTCTGCTATAACAGAGCTCTGTAATTACAGTTATTAATCTTAAAATCATGGGCTCTAATTTAAAAGATTTCTTGTAACCTGAAAGTCTTTCAAAATATAATGGTGCAAAAAATAAATCACTCTCTGAAAGTGGCGTCTATGCTTGGTAAATGCCGGCAGTGAGAAGGACATAAACATATTCCCCAAACAGGTACCATAAACTGAGAAATAACACAGTGTCAACCATAAACATGTCTTTGCCACAGCCTTGCTTAAAAATCTTCTCACCCACAAACCTGAAAGAAGCCTTTCAAATGCTATTTCAAAAAGAAAATCAATAAACCTGCAGAAAGCCTAGCTGCCCTGAAAAGTTTCCGCCATATCTCCATATGTGCTGCATTTTCCAGCATCATTTCCTCTTCTCCTTTGTCACTCTCTTTCTCTCCAGTCACTGCTTCATCACTGGGATGAGACAAGCACCCCTTGGTACCAATCAACATAGTGCAGGTCTTCTCTGAAGAAAAGCAAACCTTTTTTCCTAAAGTATTTCACAAGCTGCCTGCCTGCCTACTCTACTGTATGTAATGAAGGCATTTAGTTTTTTATATATGCATAGATGGAAAGAGTAGAATAGGGACTCCGTAGGGGATGAGTGCAAAGTGACCTGCTCTCATATGCTTTTATCTCATCTTGGCTCCTTGACTAGTCATCCTGCTTACCTAGTCAGTCCTATCAGTTTACTAAGTGCTTATCTGCCTGAGCTAACTGTCTTGAATGTGATTCCTTGCTGGCATACATTCCATTCCAAATTGGGCACATTATTTTTCAGAATCTTCTCCTTTCTATATTTTGGGTATGCTCATTCTTCAACTCTTACCCCGCAACAATATTCAGCCTTCTCCTATAGCTAATAGTTGTTCACACTGTGTTGTGACAGTATGCATTCGCATCTCGATTAGACAATTCATGATGAGGAGGCAGTGGGACATTGTCATTATAAATGACAGAGTAGAGCTTTCAGAATCTTCAAAGCCAACATGCTGTGCACATACTGACTTTGTTACACTGCCTACCTCCTAACACTTGCTGAGGAATGATAAAATGCAGAAACATTGAATTCACTGCATGTATATTTGGAGGTGGCGGGGAAGAGAAGAAACTGGAAAATCAGTAAGATCAGCTGTTTTGGAATTGTGGGGCTATGATAAGATCTTAAAATCTTTGTCTAAAATAACTAAGAAACAAGACTCTTGAGTTCATATTTGTAATGAGTTAAAATTGATGAAGCCTTATATCACTGCCTGGCCTTTATGTGAGGGTTTGCTTAATAAATAAATAAATAAATAAATAAATAAGTGTCTCTTTTCCTGGAGCAGATACAAACACTGGCACTAATATAAAGGAGAGACCATGCCATGAATGAAGAAAGGAGTTTTTAATTTGATAATACATGATAGCTAATTATTAAATGCTAAAGTTTAATTTTGGTGTATTTCAGTGGATAATAGATTGACAGTAAAAAAATGGAATGATTATGGTATTTCATCGGGGAGCATTTTTCTCATAGAATGCATAAAAATAAAATATGATAAACAGTTTTGCAGGTGGAAGAAGTTTAATGACATTTTGGAGTCATTTTGTTTGTACCCTAGATAATAAGCATGAGATTTAGTATGGATTTGTTTGATTTCTTTTTCCATCTGCAACAAACCTTAGCTAACTAGATATGTTGATTTTAGTCTTTTCATTTATATTGTAATTCAGGTTAATATTAAAGTTCTCATTTATAATCTCATACATCGAAGATATCTACCTCATTTTAATTCATTTTTCTTTCTTCTCATTTTCTGCACTCAATTTTTTTGAGACTCTTTTTTAACCCCTTAGCTGAGAGTAACAATTTTTTTGACATTTATTTGTTCTAATGAACAATGCAATATTTCCTCAACACTAGCAATTTGACATTTTATTTTTTTTTCTCTTACAATTTAACTACCTTTCCTTTTTGGTAAAGATTTCATCTAAATTTGTCAAGGACTTAAATAATATTTGTTCAAAATATTTCTTTTTTTTTTTTTTTTAGTTACTCCCTCTAAAGAGCAAGCATAGTATCACAGATAAAATACAAGGTTTAACCTCTGATTAACTCTGAATCTTAGTTCTGCTGCTTACCAAATGCATGGTCTTAGGTATTTCAACATCATTTTTTTTAACTTATCTGTCAAACTGAGCAGATGTAATGCTTGTCCTAAGCTCACAAGATTTGTGACAAAGCAATAAATTAAAGAAGTTAAAATTACATTACGATTACAAATTAGTATGTGCCTGTCCGTTATAAACGTATTATAGGACATAAACTTATTAAATACCAGCTGTTTCAATTAGTATATCTGTATATATAAATGATTTTTTATTGACTCAGAAGGCATTTATGGATCTCACTTTTTATTGTGATTATTATGATCATTAACTATCAACATGTTGAATAAGTTCAAAATTCAAACTTTTCCAACAATGGGTTTTTTTTTGCACCATACAATGAGATAGATATTCAGTATAGTCATAGAACCTTAGGATACTCAGAGAGGTAAGAACATGTGGACACCAAGCACTCAGCTTTTTTTTTTTTTTTTTTTTTTTTTTTTTTTGAGACAGAGTCTCACTCTGTCGCCCAGGCTGGGGTGCAGTGGCGCGATCTTGGCTCACTGCAAGCTCCACCTCCCAGGTTCACGCCATTCTCCCGCCTTAGCCTCCTGAGTAGCTGGGACTACAGGTGCCCGCCACCATGCCCGGCTAATTTTTTTGTATTTTTTTAGTAGAGACAGGATTTCACCATGTTAGCCAGGATGGTCTCGATCTCCTGACCTCGTGATCTGCCCGCCTTGGCCTCCCAAAGTGCTGGGATTACAGGCGTGAGCCACCAGGCCCGGCCAGAACTCAGCTTTTTAGGTGAGGAAAAAAATAAACCCACTGAAGTCAAAAAATTTACCAAAGGTAATTGTTACAAGCCCGAATATTTCTTCCTTAAATTTATGTGTTGAAGTCCTAACCCTCAGCACCTTATAATATGACTGTATTTGGACGCTATTTATTTATTTATTTATTTATTTATTTAGAGACAGAGTTCTCACTGTGTTACTCAGGCTAATCTTGAACCCCCGGCCTTAAACGATCCTCCTGCTGTGGCCTCCCAAAGTGCTGGGACTACAGGCACGAGCCAGCACGCCTGGCTGAGATAGGCTCTTTAAAGAGGAAATTGAGTTAATATAAGGATATTAGGGTGGTGACTAACCCACTGTGACTATTACCCTTACACGAAGAGGAAATTAGGACAGCGCAGTGACAGTGTAAAATCAGATAAAGAAGTTAGTCATCTACAAACCAAGGAGAAAGCCCCCAGAAGAAATGAAGCCTGCTGACACCTTCAACTCCAACTGCAGCCTCTAGAATTGCCAGATACCTTTCTGCTGTTTAAACTACTCATTCTCTGTGGTACTTCATTATGGCAAACTTAGCAAACTGGTACACTGATTTAAAGCAGAGGCAGACTAAATCTCAGGTATCTCCAATCCTTGCTCAAATTTTATTTTTAAAAATATTCTCTAATTAAGGAAATAAGTTACAAAACAAATAGGAAAGCAGTTAGCAATTACAGAGTGAAGAAAATACCCTGAAGGAAATATTATTTTAGGATGACATCAAGTCAGATGCTACAGTTTAGCCAATGTAGATGTTAATAACTGTAAATGTTCATAGTTGATCCAGGTCATGAAACTTGCCTAGCAAAAACAAAATATTATTTGAATTCTAGACTATCTGAGTAGAATTGCATTGCAAAAAAATTGTATGCTGTCAATAGGGACAGCAGTGTGAAAGAAAGCAAAACCTAGAAGTTATTAGAGAGCCAATCATGAGTCCTGTGAGATGGCTTATCCTAAATTGTCACATCAGGATCATGAGTTTGGTGTTCAGTGAGTTTCTTATAAAATTGTAATAATAAAACTTGAGCCAATGTGTGCTTCTGCATTCAAAGCTACAATTAGAGTTCTCCTCTCTAAATGCACTTCTGCAAATGACCTCTCATTCATAAGCCTTCCATGACCTTTATGTTTGAAATTAAGTCTTTTTATAGCTTTTTTCTTGCTTTAAGTGCCATTCAGCTTAAATAAAGTCAAACATTTAAAAATAATGGATTTCATCTCACAAGCTGCTGTAGTCACTTCAGTCACTAATTCAGTGACGTTCTCATAAAAATAATTTATTTTGATATCTTAGTGTATATAAATACTGCAGCTGACTAATGCCTACTAAAAACACATTTTCTGGGATACCAAAAAAAATGTATCATTATTTTAGGCTTTAAACGGCATATAAATGACACAAATAAATGGTTTTATTTAAATATATTGACATAGTTACAAAAGACAGTTTGCGAGTTTGCATAACCTATGTAATTTATGCAGTATTAATTTCTAAAAGTCAGCTGTAGAACTTGGTACTATACTTAGATTTGCTTTCTGTATTGATAAATATTGAAATTGCAATTCTCAGTTAGCATTTAAAATAAAAATGATCCTGAAGGTTCTATAATGGCTGTTTGAGCTCCTCCCTCTCAAATCTGTGTGCACTGTGCTGGGAATTCACACTTAGATATTATGGAGAATCAGTTTGTAAGGGAGTAGTCTTTATTTCACTTCAATGAACTAATTTTATTTTAAATGAATGTATTAGAAAATTTGTTCAGAAAGTACTGATATATATTACATTATGAAAAAGAATATATTAAATCTTTCCATTTGGTAATGCAGGAAAACTTCTTACAAATCTGCTGAATTCATGAACATGTTTTAAGAATAATCCTATCTGAAAAAAATAGTTCGATTATAATCAAATTATATAGCAGACTGGCAGTGGATCAACACCTTTCTGGACCTCATAGGACTTCTCATTATTATGGCTACTTTTGCCTCAGTAAATCAACTAAAGGAATTATATTCTGAAATACAAGAATTTTTTCCATTGTTTTGCTCATTTGTTT
The DNA here is from genome assembly GCF_009828535.3 of Hylobates moloch. Taxonomy (NCBI): domain Eukaryota; kingdom Metazoa; phylum Chordata; class Mammalia; order Primates; family Hylobatidae; genus Hylobates; species Hylobates moloch. The sequence goes on from NW_026652290.1 coordinate 26,306,953, forward strand.
TTTTTTTAAACAAAAACTAGTAACATTAAAATGAATGAGATGAATGAAACAGTAAAAATTGTGTAATATTTATAAAAACAACAACATGGGATATATTTAACAACCACTAAAACACAAATAAGCAACCAGAGAAATCAAAATAGTTCTTTGCTTAAAGTCCAGTTTTTAAAATTAGACCAACACATTTTATTGTAGGCATAAACATTACTTTCCTGCAAGCACAATTACAATTGAAAAAGAAATGCTTCTATAAGAGGAACACAAAGACCAGTAGGTTTGGTTGTGGTTAAGAGCTGAGTTTGCTTCAGTTAAATTTTGGAAATTTGTGTTTTCTTTTTGAGCTAGAGACTATAAACTCCTAGAAAAATAGAAGCTTTTGAAAATACTTTCTCATAGACTCCACAGGACTTAATAAAGACTTGAGTGACCAGAGGACTAACTAGGCACAGTTTAATGTTTCTTACTAGAAGTATTTCCCAACGTTTGTCTACATTTATCCACTGACCCTGGCACACTTTGATAGCCCTGCGTGATCCTAGGAAATTACAGTAGCCCAAAACTCTGGTTTTGGTTCATAGAAAGTAAGGTTCAGATTGCAGCTTTACCCCTTCTCTGCCCATATGATTTTAAGTAAGTTACTTAACTCCACAGTTCAAACTGCGTTGGGGCTCCTTAGCAAACTCAAGAGGAATACTCCAGGATATTTTTATTTTCCAAGAAAAGCACAGGGATATTCAACATCTGTCAGAATCAGGGAAATTACTAGCTTAAGTTACTTCACAGTTTCAACATTAGATCACACTCCATTCTTTTCTATGATGTATCTTTTCTGAATCTGTGTATGATATAATTCAAAAACAAAAGCAAACACCAAATCTATATGATGTGTGAAGACCAATATAAAACAGAAAATGAGATTGATGAATCCAATCAGATTCTGAGATTTGGGGAGTTGGAAAGTGTCCAATAGGCACACACATCCCATAAGCACCTAGCTGTTGTTATCTAAGAAGATGAAATTATTTTCCTTTTAATTCATAAATTCATGTATTTTTTTATCAGTTACTAGCTTTTTAGAACATAAACACTCAAGTTGTTTAGATCTATAACTACTTAATAAATAAAACTATTAGGCATTTATTTTGACCTCACAGCCATGAAAATATTAATGAATCACTAAGAATACTGTGACAACAACATTTAAAAATCAATGACTTCAAACCTGTTTCTTCATCTCCAAGAGGAAGCAGTGCCAACGTTAAAAATTATCAAGGGGCTTAAATCAAGAAACTTTTCTACAATGCCTGAAACATGCAATTATACCTTATTTTATTGTGTTTCACATTATTGCTTTTCACAGATATTGCATATTTTACAAATTGAAGCTTTGTTTGTGGCAACCCTGGGTTGAGCTAGTTTATCAGTGCCAATTTATTAACAGTAAGTGTTCACTTCATGTCTCTGTGTCACATCTTTGTAATTCTTAGATTACTTCAAACTTTTTCATTTGTATTGTATCTGTTATTGAGAGGTGACAGTGTGCTGGCAGTCCTTGCTTGCTCTCGGTGCCTCCTTGGCTTCGGCGCCCATTCTGGCCACACTTGAGGAGCCCTTCAGCCCACTGCTGCACTGTGGGAGCCCTTCTCTGGGCTGGCTGAGGCCAGAGCCAGCTCCCTTGGCTTGCAGGGAGGTGTGGAGGGAGCGGCACGAGCGGGAACTAGGGCTGCACCCGGCGCTTGTGGGCCAGCTGGAGTTCCAGGTGGGCGTGGGCTTGGCAGCCCAGCACTCAGAGCAGCGGCCGCCCCGCCTGCCCCGGGAATTGAGGGGCTTAGCACCCGGGCCAGCAGCTGTGGAGGGTGTGCCAGGTCCCCCAGCAGTGCCGGCCCGTCGGCGCTGCGCTCGAATTCTCGTGGGGCCTCAGCTGCCTCCCCAGGAGGCAGGGCTGGGGACCTGCAGCTGGCCATCCCTGAGTCTCCCCCAACCCCCTGGTGCCCTGGGCTCCTGCATAGCCTGAGCCTCCCCGACTAGCGCCACCCCCTGCTCCACCGAGCCCCGTCCCATCTACCGCCCAAGGGCTGAGGAGTGCAGGCACAGGGCGCGGGACTGTCAGGCAGCTCCACCTGCTGCCGGGTGCGAGATCCACTGGATGAGGCCAGCTGGGCTCCTAAGTCTAGTGGGGACTTGGAGAACCTTTGTGTCTAGCTAAGGGATTGTGAGTGCACCAATCAGCACTCTGTGTCTAGCTCAAGGTTTGTGAACACACCAATCAGCACCCTGTGTCTAGCTCAGGGTTTGTGGATGCACTAATTGGCACTCTGTATCTAGCTAATCTGGTGGGGACTTGGAGAATCTTTATGTCTAGCTAAGGGATTGTGAATGCACCAATCAGCACTCTGTGTGTAGCTCAGGGTTTGTAAATACACCAATTGACATGCTGTATCTAGCTAATCTAGTGGGGAGGTGGAGAACTTTTGTGTCTAGCTCAGGGATTGTAAATGCACCAATCAGCACCCTGTCAAAACGGACCAATCAATTCTCTATAAAACAAACCAATCGGCTCTCTGTAAAATGGACCAGTCAGCAGGATGTGGGTGGGGCCAGATAAGAGAATAAAAGCAGGCTACCTGAGCCAGCAGTGGCAACCCACTGTCAAGTCCCTTTCCATACTGTGGAAGCTTTGTTCTTTTGCTCTTTGCGATAAATCTTGCTGCTGCTCACTCTTTTTGGGTCCATGCTGCCTTTATGAGCTGTGACACTGACCACGAAGGTCTGCAGCTTCACTCCTGAAGCCAGCGAGACCACAAACCCACTGGGAGGAATGAACAACTCCAGATGCCCCGCCTTAAGAGCTGTAACACTCACCACGAAGGTCTGCAGCTTTATTCCTGAGCCAGTGAGACCACGAACCCACCAGAAGGAAGAAACTCTGACCACATCCAGACATCAGAAGGATCAAACTCGGGACACGCCACCTTTAGGAACTATAACACTTACCATGAGGGTCCCCGGCTTCACTCTTGAAGTCAGTGAGACCAAGAACACACCAATTCTGGACACATTATGGTGACATGTAATATCAGATCTTTGATGTTACTATTGCGATTGTTTTGGGGTACCATGAATCATGCCTAAATAAGACAGCAAACTTAGTAAATGTTGTGTGTGTTTTTTTGACTGCTCCACCAGTTGGCTGTTCCAACTCTCTCCTCCTCTGTCACTTTAGATCAAAAGCTAGATGTGACTAAGCTTTTGTCAGGAAGGAATGTCTGCAGCTGAGATAGACTGAAAGCTAGACCTCTTGCACCAAATGATTAGCCAAGTTGTCAGTACAAAAAATAAGTTCTTGAAGAAAACTACAAGTGCTACTGCAAGGAACATACAAATGATAAGAAAATAAACAGCCTTACTGCTGATATGGAGAAGTTTTAGTGGTTTTCATAGAAGATCAAGCCAGCCCCAGCATTCCCTTAACTAAAGGTTAATTGAGAGCAAGGCCCTAATTCTCTTCAATTCTGTGAAGGCTGATGAAGAAGCTGCAGAAGAAAAGTCCAAAGCCAACAAAGGTTTGTTTGTGAGGTTTAAGGAAAGAAGCTATATCTGTAACACAAGGTGAAGCAGAAAGAATTGATGCAGAAGCTACAGGAAGTTATCCAGAAGATCTAGCTAAGATCATGGATGAAGGTAACTTTACTAAACAACATGTTTTCAATGTAGATGAAACAGCCTTATGTTAGAAGAAGGTGCTATCTAGGACTTTTCTGGCTTCAAAAAACAGGTTGCTCTCTTGTTAGGGGCTGGTGACTTTAGGTTGAAGCCAATGCTCATTTAACATTCAGGAAATCCTAGGGCCCTTAACAATTATGCTAAAACTACTCTGCCTGTGCTCTATAATTGAAAAAACAAAGCCTAGTTGACTGCACATGTATTTACTTCATGGTTTATTGAATATTTTAACTCCACTGCTGAAATCTATTCTTCAGAAAGAGATTCCTTCAAAAATATTGCTGCTTATTGGCAATGCACCTGGTTACCCAAAAGTGCTGATAGAGATGTATAAGGAGATTAATGGTTGTGTGTGTGTATGTTGATGCCTGCTAACATAACATCCATTCTGCAGCCCATGGATCAAGGAGGAATTTTGACTTTCAAGTCTTATTATTTAACAAATACATTTTGTAAGGTAATGCTGCCGTAGATAGTCATTCCTCTAATGAATCTGGGCAAAGTAAATTGAAAACTTTGTGGAAATGATTCACCATTCTAGATTTCATTACAAACATTTGTGATTCACTATAGGATGTCAAAATATCAATATCCACAGGAGTTTGTAAAAAGTTGATGCCAACGTTTATGGATGACTTTAAAGGATTTAAGACTTCTGTGGAGGCAATAACAGCAGATGTGATGGAAATAACAAGAGAATGAGAATTAGAAGTGGAGCCTGAAGATGTAATTATATTGTTGCTATCTTACCAAAAAAATACATGAATAACAATATACTTCTTATGGACAAGCAATGAAAGTGGTTTCTTGAGATAGAATCTACTCCTGGTAAAGATACTGTGAACACTGTGGAAATAACAACAAAAGATTTAGAATATTACATAAACTTAGTTGATAAAGCAGTGGCAGGGTTTGAGAAGAGTGTCTCCATATTTGAAAGAAGTTCTATTGTGGGTAAAATGCTGTCAAGCAGCACCACATTTTTACAGAAAAATATTTTGTGAAAAAAAGTACCAATCAATGCAGCAAACTTCATTGCTCTCTCATTTTAATAAATTTCCACAGCCACCCTTATCCTGATCAGCAACCACGACTGCGATCAGTCAGCAGTCATCAACATAGAGGCAACACCCTCCACCAGCAAAAAGACTATGACTAGCTGAAGGCTCAGATGATCATTAGTAATAAAGTATTTTGAGCAATAAAGTATTTTAATTAAGATACATATATTATTTTTATACATAATGCTATTGCACACTTAATAGACTACAGTATAGTGTAAACAAATGTAACTTTTATATATACTAGGAAACCAAAAAATTCATGTGACTCACTCATTTTATTGCAGTATTCACTTTATTGTGATGGTCTGGAACTGAACTCACAATATCTCTGAGGATGCCTGTACTATGAAATCAGGAAATAAAAGATCCTCTGTTTGTATTTATTATTTTAGGTGCAAAGGACTTTAATTTATTTTTGTTATTGTATACTTGTTCATCCTAAATCCTCAGGTTTTTTTTGTTTGTTTGTTTGTTTGCTTTTCAACCATTACATAAGGAAAGTAGCAGCAGAGCCAAGGCTCACAGTGGAACCTCCACTTTCTTAATTCTTCCTGTCTAAAACTGCACTAAGCAAATAAATATAAATTATTTTTAATGAACAATTTTTCACCAGAACTTAGATTTCACTAAGTAGAAGTAAATTCATGCCTTATTTGTGATGTTTTGAGAACAACTCACATTAAACACCACTATAATACATATTCTACTACTCCTGGCCATTAAAAATTAGTACATAGAATAGGGACCAAGTGTTTGCAGCTAAGAGAAATTCAACTATGACCAGCAGGCCATACTGGAAGAAATATGGAAGAAGGTTGAGAAATATTTTTTTCTACAGTAGACATTGGAACAAGTTGTTTTTTCTTTAATTTTTATTTAACTAAAAATGCAATTTATTGGAGTCAAATTGTTCTGGAAATATTCCTAAAGTAGGTTTATCCTAATGAAGCCTCTTTCTCTCTCTCTCTTTCTCCCACTGTCTTTCTTTTAAAAATGTGTTTGATCCTTGGGATACAGCAGCGAATGAGATAGAACATAACTTTTAACCTCAAGGGACTCACAGCATCGTGTACCTAGTTTTAAAAACTGAATCCAATCAATATACAAAGATCTGAGAGTAGCAGAAAGTAAATTCTGGAGGCTACTTTTTCTTTTTATTCAATCACTTTTATTACACCGTTTTTAAGGCCTTGAGATATCTCCTAAATGACAAATGGTTTAGATTGTCTAGATTGTATGAAAGAGGAAGCCAGAAAGGAAGGAAGGAAACAACAGACCAAGGAGGATGTACATGTTTGCTGTGGTGTTTGGATTTAATTCTGTGGGCTACTGAGAGATTTTGAATGAGGAAAATGATATGATCAATATTCAGCATTAGAAGTATCATTTGGGTACAGCATAAAAAAAGGTTGAAGGAGAATGTGGGTATCTTGAAGCAAGATTAGATACGAGGACATTTCAGTAGTCCAGTTGACAAAAAAGAGGGACTGATAATTAGGATAGAAGGAAAGATGCAGATGTTTGTGCTCTGGGCACAATGTCTTGGCTCTCTGGGACCAGGCAGATCATTCCCCCCTGGTATGTGTGTTTGTGCATCATAGCATTTTACATTTCATAGACCCCAGGAGGGCATGTTTGGGTAAGCAATGCTCTACCTCCTGTCCTGAGCCATGTATAATAAACCATATCTATCACCATCAATTTTCTCTGAAAAGTAGTAGGTGGATAACAGGAGTGGACAGGGTTGTCCACAGATGTATTTATGGTCATATCCTATAATAACGATATTACTCTCTTTCTTTTTCTTTTCTTTTTTTTTTTTTTTTGAGACAGAGTCTCGCTGTCGCCCAGGCTGGAGTGCAGTGGCGCGATCTCGGCTCACTGCAGGCTCCGCCCCCCGGGGTTCACGCCATTCTCCTGCCTCAGCCTCCCGAGTAGCTGGGAGTACAGGCGCCCGCCATCTCGCCCGGCTAATTTTTTGTATTTTTAGTAGAGACGGGGTTTCACTGTGTTAGCCAGGATGGTCTCGATCTCCTGACCTCGTGATCCGCCCGCCTCGGCCTCCCAAAGTGCTGGGATTACAGGCGTGAGCCACCGCGCCCGGCTCTCTAAGCCACAAACACAATCTTCATCTGACAAATAGAAAGCCAAGTGCTGTGTAATAATAATAACATACCAAACTTAAGTCATCTCTTCTTCCCACCTGGAGCAGAACTACAGACGTGTGAGAAATGTGTTCTTTCCTGCTTACTTTTCCCACTCTTCCTTACCATTCCCAGATGTTTAAGAAGGATTCGGATCCTTCCAGGGTAGAGTCAAAACCCAACATTTCTGGGAAAATATATTTTGTAATTGCTGAAAGTGTCGTATAATTTATCCATGGAATCATCTCCATTCAAAAGAAACAGTGTACTGGAATAGTGTGAATTTTGATTTAGGATGAAGAAAGGAGTGGAGTTGAGATTAAAAAAATAAAACCAAGAAAAGACTGTCATCACTATTTCATGAAAAGACCAGGAATAATCAGATCATGTAACCCATGGTTCTGGCCACTTCATCACTTATTGTGGACACTTTATGGTATGGTCTACTTCTAGCTTTAAATAGGCATAAAGATGGCAAAATAACTGCTGAGTAGCCAATCATGAAAGTAGCTTATCACTAGCCCTTGGACAGATAAGACATACTCTGTACTATAATGACATTCCCATGAGAGAATTAGCAAGCTGTTTTTCTCATATCTGTAATTCCTTCTCATATCACATCAGTTTCCTAAGCAAATAGGGATTCAAACTTAGTCACACCGTTGACCTGAACTATCTGTGGTGGGTTCACATCAAAAGTGTGAACTGTGTAGTTTGGTCTTTTCTAGCTCTACTCATTTCCTTCATCATTTTTCTGGCCTTGTGGTTTTGCTCTCAGAGGATAAGCCCAGACCATAATTCCCTTTGTATCTTCTTGTCAAAACTTATCTAAGTTTCCATCCTTCAACTGGTTTTGTCTTGGTATATCTGATACACTAGTTCATGTAGCTGATATTGGTTTAATGTATTACTCATTACTCATATCCCACATACCATATTAATACTTTAACAGGAGGCAGCCATGGCTTAACCCTAGCTTTAAAAACTGAATCCAATCAATATACAAAGGTCTGAGAGTAGCAGAAAGTGAATTTTGGAGGCTATTTTTTCTTTGTATTCAATCACTTTTATTACACCGTTTTTAAGGCCTTGACATATCTCCTAAATGACAAATGGTTTAGATTGTCTGAAATAAACTTCCCGAATAAACCTTAGACTTCCTGAAATAAACAAGGAAATGTCAGGTACTCTAGAAGGCAGATTCTGGAAACATGTTGAGGCAGGGAGTTCACTGTCTCTGTTCCTACTTAGATCAAGTGTGTTTAAAATGCATTTTTCTGAACTGTAGCTGAGGGAAATATCTTCATATTTTTCCAAATATAATTTTGAACACATTCTCCACAGTGACACCTTCCTGTATTTCTTCTTTAACATTTCATTTTAAAAAGTGCTTTCTATAAGCCAGACACTACGTAGCTTAAAGCCATGCAAATAAAATTATCTGGACCCTAGGAATTTACAGTTTAAGATGAAAGATGGCAAATCTATCAGCCCAATACAGGTTGTTATACAGGATTTTGAGATTAAGAGCCTCATGTTCCCTGTCTGACCAGGATTTTCAAAACAAGATTGTTCGCTTCTATAGATTTATGACATGGAATGAATAAAGAACAAATAGATTTTCTCAGCCCACAAGTTCTATTCATGTTGAAAGAAGGAAGCCTATTCGATTATTTCTTTTCTGTCAGATTGTCAATTTTTGTACTTTTGGGTTGATTAAATTCAATATTTGAAAACTAAACATATATATATTTGAACGAAAGGGGCCAAATACACAGATTACTGTGATTTAAATTACAATGGATTTGTTTTGCTTATTGTGGTGCGTTTTCACGTAAGGTTAAATTAGAACCTCTGTGAATGTTGTTTGGAATTCTCACACAAATATCTCCTATTAACCTTGACTTTCTTATTAGTTTTCAGATAGACTTTGTCAGTATGATTTTCATGAATGCATCCTAAGAGACAAACATCTACCCTGTTATTTTCTCAGATAAGTTTTGAAATGTTCACCACAACCTCTAGACATGCAGCCTCTTAGAAAAAAAATAATAATAAGGCTGTCTTCCCTAAGCTTTCTCTTTGATCAGCTCCAGACCAAGCGCTCTATCCATCAAAAGCCTTTGTCTCTTAACTGCTCTCTACTCTTCAGTATCTTCCAGATCAATGTCAGCAAGTTGTTACTCTCACATTGAAGATGCCTAGCAGGCATAGGCTCTGAAAATAAATGGAAAAAAAAAAGACTTTCAGAATCTCTTTTAAAAATATCTCATAGAAAAAAAAACCACAGGCCTGTGAAATATAACATACTTTTATGAAAAGAAAGAATGAATGTAATCAAATGTTGACTGTGCGATTCTAACAGCAAATGTGTGAAAAGATGGAACAAAGGAGAAATAACTGTCTTGGATAGTTTTAAGTTGGATTTGGAAAAATGGGCAGAAGTTACACAGGCTGACAAAAGAGAGAGATAATCTGCCCAATTACCAGATAAAATAGCATAGGAACAGGGTCCATAAGTTCAGAGAAATAGAATTTTCTTATTTGAAATAAGTGTATGAATTAGAAAACAAGTAATAAGTCCTTTCTATGTGCCAGATACTCTGCAGAGCACTGAGCATAGACCAAGTAAACAATATAGACGTGGAATTGCCAACACAGAATTTATGCTCTAGCTGATATTGTCAGAAGCCAGATATTAAATAATCACCAGTAACTAACAATAAAATTAATAGTGTGCAAAGTATCATAAAGGAGTACAAGATGATAGAAGACTTTATGTTTGAGGGATTGAATAAAGGCCAGTGAAAGGAGGGAGAGCTGTGGGGAAGGATAGATCTGAGCCTAAGATATTTGCCAGGGACCAGGGCGTGCTAATCTTTCTTACGTATTTTGGAATGTATTCTAATTATAACAGGTAACCTTTCTGAGGATTAAACACAGCAAGAACCTGATTAGATATGTGTAAGGTTGGAGATAAAGTTAGAAAACTGAATTTTGATAAGCAGGCTTCAGTTCTATTCCCCACCTCCCTTGACATTAATAGTCTATTACGTGGGCCTTAGTCTCATAATGCTTAAAATGGGATAATGCTTTGTAGGTCATAAGAGATCATGCCAGTTAAAGTTGCATTCAGTGTGTACATGTGTGTCAGGGACCTAAGCCATAAAAGGACCCATTACCTAGGCATCAAACCTAGACCTGTCTAATCCCATAATGCAGGGGGAACTATTATGCAATACAGTCTTTTAAGAATAAATTAGCTTTCTTTTTTAAAATTAATCTTGAATTTTAAACTTAATCTTTAAACTTAAAATTTAAACTCAACCATATAGACCTTCCTACTACTTTGATTTTATCTTTCATCAAAATGTAATTTTTTACTTCCAGTATTCCCATTAGAGTAATTTTTTTTTAGTTTATGAGGTCTTCAGCTTCTTTTAGGGCTTTGTAAAGGCTGCACCTCTATGTATGATAAACATTTGTTCAATTTGACAAAACAATTCTGGCAAGCAACTGTTTTCATGGTCTAGTTAGTAGTATCTATTTTGAAACCTTCTTAAGGGGCCAGCATAATTCACCCATCTAAGAATTGTCTTCTCAGCTCTTTTAGTGTCTCCATTTTTCCTATATCTAAATGACAGTTTCTTAGACATCAAAATCTATAAAATGCAATAGAGATTTCCTTCACTGAGGGATGACAAATCTGCCTTATGATACTCATTCCTCAGCTAGAAAGAGTAATGGCATCATTTCATTTATTTCAAATGACTCCTGTTGTTGCAGGGGTGAGGATGCACATAGCTGCTGGTGAGGGTACTGATTTTGTGACATAGCATCAGTGGTAAGGGATTAACTTGTTCAATATCAGAGTCTTAAGAGACAGACTTTTGTTATATTTCCCACCATAGGCAATGAATTGTCCCTGTTGCTTTGCTATTGAAAGGAAACAATTCTTTCACTGTTCATTCTACCTTTAATGTTATTGGTTTATCTGGGTTAATGAGATGTTAATGAAGTCATAGGCAAGGTCCTCGAGATTTCATTCATAACTTAAAAGGCTAATAATAGCTAGTTTTTCTTTATAATTTTTATTGAGATGTAACTAATATATAAAAAAATCACACACACTAAATATATACATTTTGATAAGTTTAGATACATGCATACACCCGTGATACCATCACCACAACTAAGGTACAGAACATATTTATCACCTGCAGAAAATTTCCTTGTGTTCTTCTGTGTGTCTTTTTTTTTTCTGTTTTTTGTAATTGGTAAGAACACTTAACATGAGATCTATCCTAGTTAAATATTTAAAGTGCACAAAACCCTGTTGTTATCTGTAGGTACTATATTGAAGAACAGGTAGCTCTCTAGAATGTATTCAGCTTCCATAACTGAAACTTTATACATATTGAGCAACAATTGCCCTTTAATGCCTTTCCCAGGGCCTGATAATCACCATTCTATTATTGGCTTCTGTAAGTTTGACTATTTAAAATATCTGACATAGTGGAAAAATGCAGTATTTGCCTTCTTGTGACTGATCACTCAGCACAATGTCCTCTGGGTTTATCCATGTTGTTGCAAATGGTATGATTCCCTTCTTTCCTAAGGCTGAATAATATTCTATTTTATGTGTATGCTACATTTTCTTTATTCATTCTTTGATGCACATTTGGATTGTTTCTGTATTTTGGCTATTGCAAATCATGCTGCAATGAACATATGAACACAGATATGGCTTTGAGATTCTGACTTCAATGGTTTGCAATTTAATCCAGAGGTAAGATTGCCAGATCACATAGTAGTGCTATAATTAATTTTTTGATGAACCTCTGTACTGTTTTTCATAATGGTTGTACCATTTTACATTTCCAACAAAAGTGTATAAGAATTCCAAAAACTGCATATCATCACCAACAGTTATTGGTACTTTTCTCGTCGTTTCTTTAAATAATACTAATCTTAATATTGTTAGGTTATATTTCATTGTAGCTTTGATCTGCATTTCCCTGATGAGTAGTGATATCGAGCATCCATTAATATACCTGGTTTCCATTCATATATCTTCTTTGGAGAAACGTCTATTCAAAGTTTCTTGCCCATTTTTAATTGGGTTATTTGGTTTTGTTTTTTTCATCTTGACTTATAGGAGATTCTTATATATTTTGGAATATTAACCCCTTAGCAGATACATGGTTTGCAAATATTTTATATCGTTCTGTTGGTTGTTTTTACTCTGATGATTTCCTTTGCTGTAAAGAAGCTTTTGATTTTTATGTAGTCTCACATGTCTAGTTTTGGTTTGGTTGCCTGTACTTCTTTTGTCCTTTTATTCATAGTTGACACACAATAATTGTACATATTTATGAGATACATAGAGATATTTTGATATATGCCTAACATGAGTAATAATCAAATTAGGGTAGTTAGCAAATCCATATACTCAGAAATTTGTCACTTGTTTGCATTGTGAATATTCAAAACCCTCTCTTCTAGCTTTCTGAAGATATACCATAAATTGTTGCTAACTATATTCACTCTATAGTGCTGTAAAACACTAGAACTTATTTCTCCTATCTGGCTATAATTTTGTGTCCTTTAACCAGCTTCTCTCTATCATCCCTTTCCCCATTCATTCCCACTGTCTAATAAGCTCTATTCTACTGTTTACTTTTATGACCTTAGTTTTGATTTTTTGTTTTGTTTTATTTTATTCTGTTTTTGGAGACAGAGTCTCACTCTGTTACCCAGGCTGGAGTGTAGTAGTGCAATCACAGCTCACTGTAGCCTTAACCTCCCAGGCTGAAATGATCCTCCTACCTAAGCATCCAAAATAGCTGGGACTACAGGCATGCACCACTACACATGACTAATTTTTTTTATTTTTTTGTAGAGACATAGCCCCACTCTGTTACTCAGGCTGCTCTTGAACTCCCGGGCTCAAGTGATCCTGCCACCTTGGCGTCCCAAAGTGTTGGAATGGCAGGTTTGAGGCACTGCACCCAGCCTGCGAGCTTAGTTTTTTTAGCTCCCATGTATTAAGTGAGAATATGCAGTATTTATCTTTCTGTGCCTGACATTTCAAATAACTTAATGTCTTCCAGGCTTATTCGTGTTTCCACAAATGACAGGATTTCATTTTCTATGGCTGAATAGTATTCCATTATGTGTATATACCATATTTCTTTATCCATTTATTAGTTGATTGGCATTTGATTCCATATGGCTGATTCCATATATTGGCCACTGTTAATAGAGCTTCAGTAAACATGAGAATGCAGATATCACTTTAATATACTGGTGTCCTTTCACATGGATAAATACCTAGTAGTGAGACTGCAGGGTTGTAGATATATCTATTTGTAGTTTTTTGAAACACTTTCCTACTCTACTCCAATAATGAGCTACTAATTTACATTAGCATCAATGGTTTATAAAATTCCCTTTTCTCAACATTTGTTATTTTTTGTCTTTTTTAAGGTAACCATTTTAATTGGGGTAAGATATCTCATTGTGGTTTTGATTTACATTTTCTTGATGATCAGCAATGTTTAGCATTTTAAAAATATATTTGTTGGTCATTTATAGGTCTTATTTTGAGAAATGTCTATTCAGATCTTTTGCCCATTTTTGAATCATATGATTTGCTTCTTTTCTGTCAAGCTTTTGAACTCCTTATATATGCTTGGTATTAGTCCCTTGTCAAATAAATAGTGTGCAAATATTTTCTTCCATTCTACAAGATGTCTCCACTATGTCAATTGTTTCCTTTACTCTGCAAAAATGTTCTAGTTTGATATAGTCTCATTTATCTATTTCTGTTTTTGTTACCTGTGCTTTTAAATAATAAATCTTTTTAAGATTTTAAGTCATAAAATCTTTGCCTAGACTAACAATGTTTCCCTATGTGTTATTTTATGAGTTTTATGGCTTTGGGTCTTATATTTAAATCTTTAAGCCATTTTGAGATGATTTTTTATATGGTGAAAGAAAGGGGTCTAGGTTCATTCTCCTGTATATGGACATCTAGTTTTCCTAGCAACATTTGTTGAAGACACTGTGCTTTCCCTGTTCTATGTTCTTTGCATCTTTGTTAAAGATGAGTTGTCAGTAAGTGCATAGATTTATATCTGGGTTACTTACTCTTTTCCATTGACCTATGTGTCTGTTTTTATACCAATATCAAACAATTTTGGTTACTATAGCTTTGTAGTATATTTGAAGTTGGGTAGTGTGTGACTCCACCTTTCTTCTTTCTGAGGAGAATGGCTTTAGCTATTCGAGGTAACTTGAACTCCATGTGGATTTTAAGATTGTGATTTCTCTATTTCTATGAAGAATGCAATTGGTATTTAAATATGAAATGCATTGAATCTGTAGATTACTTTGGAGAGTATGGTAATTTTAACAATATTGATGATTCCGATCCATTAACATGGGACACTTTTCCATATTTTGTGTTCTTTTTTTGTTTGTTTTGAGCACCCCACTTTGGGATAATTTAAATAGTGAGGCTTATCAAACTAGGAAAAGTGAAATGTATCTTTGAAGAGAAAATTAATTTTTCAAGTGTACAGAATAGGATGAGGAGACTATAACATTTGAATTAATTTTGTGTATAATCCAAGTAAAATTTTAAATCTAAAAATACAGAGAAAATAATTATTTAATTGCATATAATTTTATATATATATATATTTTTATTATTATTATACTTTAAGTTTTAGGGTCCATGTGCACAATGTGCAGGTTTGTTACATATGTATACATGTGCCATGTTGGTGTGCTGCACCAATTAACTCGTCATTTAGCATTAGGTATATCTCCTAATGCTATCCCTTCCCTTTCCCCCCACCCCACAACAGTCCCCGGAGTGTGATGTTCCCCTTCCTGTGTCCATGTGTTCTCATTGTTCAATTCCTACCTATGAGTGAGAACATGCGGTGTTTGGTTTTTTGTCCTTGCGATAGTTTGCTGAGAATGATGATTTCCAGTTTCATCCATGTCCCTACAAAGGACATGAACTCATCATTTTTTATGGCTGCATAGTATTCCATGGTGTATATGTGCCACATTTTCTTAATCCAGTCTATCGTTGTTGGACATTTGGGTTGGTTCCAAGTCTTTTCTATTGTGAATAGTGCCGCAATAAACATACGTGTGCATGTGTCTTTATAGCAGCATGATTTATAGTCCTTTGGGTATATACCCAGTAATGGGATGGCTGGATCAAATGGTATTTCTAGTTCTAGATCCCTGAGGAATCGCCACACTGACTTCCACAATGGTTGAACTAGTTTACAGTCCCACCAACAGTGTAAAA